>NC_029785.2:61995601-62021416 GCF_000816755.2 Arachis ipaensis
AATATGCAACAAATATAGCATAAAACCTCATGAAATGGCATGAATTCATATATGGTTGGTTCAATCAAGGGAAACATGAAAATCTACTCAATTAGCTTGCTTGTAGCTCAAGAAAGTGCATAATTCTAATGAAAACAAAAGAAAAAGACTAGTTAAAATAGGCTAGGATGATTTGTCATCACAACACCAAACTTAAAGCTTGCTTGTCCCCAAGCAAGAAATAGATTTATGCTCCAAGGTTCTTTTAATTGAGATGGATTGAGGAACACTTGTAAAGTGCAGTGAGTGAAGTGATCAAGTATCAGTGGGGTGAACTCTAAATCATATGCTTATGCAAGGGCTTCAGTGCTCACTAGTCCTTACATATTGGGAGTTGTAGGTCTTAGGATTTTCATCCAAATGGTACCATGGAGATCTCTTTATATGTAATCACCTTGAAGCAGCTTATAGTTTCTGTGCTTTGGCCTCGACTCTAAGTATCATGTCTCAAGGCGGCTCTTTATAAAAGCTTTCAATCAATACTCCTAAACCAGTTGGTTTTAAGGTATTAGGTGTTAAAGCACCCCTAAGGATTTACTTGCTCAAGCCTCTTTCCTTGACACACTTCAACCACAAGCATTTACTAGGATAACAACTCTTTGAGTTTTTTTCTTTCTTTTTTTCTGCCTAGTAATTGATGCTCAGAGCCTTGGGCCATATTCTTTTTGTTTTTGTATTTTCTTTTCTTTCTTTTGTTTTGTTTGCTGCTTCTCGGATCAATTGATTTTTGAGAATCTCCACAATACTTCTTTGAACTTCATGTCCCGCCTATGAGCTCCCATGCAAGTTTTCACAAGCATGCAACCTCAATACATAATCATACAACCAGAACCACCACTTCTCCTAATCTTTTGCTTGCCTCAAAATTGTTTCTTTCTTTTTTTCTGCCTAGTAATTGATGCTCAGAGCCTTGGGCCATATTCTTTTTGTTTTTGTATTTTCTTTTCTTTCTTTTGTTTTGTTTGCTGCTTCTCGGATCAATTGATTTTTGAGAATCTCCCCAATACTTCTTTGAACTTCATGTCCCGCCTATGAGCTCCCATGCAAGTTTTCACAAGCATGCAACCTCAATACATAATCATACAACCAGAACCACCACTTCTCCTAATCTTTTGCTTGCCTCAAAATTGTTTAATTCCTCAATCCTTCTTTTCAAAGAACTTTCATGTGATGCATTTCTTGAAAATTGAGTGCAAACAAGTTTTGAAGATAAGAATGTTGTGAATGATCAGACACCTTGTTTATTGAATTATAAAGAAAGACTATGCTATGCAGACAGGCAGGGCAGATCAGGATACAATCCAACTTTCAATCACAGCAATATTTGATGTAAAACAATCTCTTAACAATACAACCTGTTGGAGTTCAATCGCTTTCCTTTTTCTCATCATCATTGTTGCTGACCTTCATGTTCATCTTTCTCCTTTTTGATGATGTTCAAACCTCCAAAAGCTTGTATGTCATTCTGCAATGATATTGAAAGTTGCTTGTTCCCCAAGCACTTGGAAACAATGGTTAGCATGCAGGATTTATTTGTGGGCCTTTGTACTTACTTTGGTGTGAGAACACCAAACTTAGTACCTTGCCAATGGTTCTTGTGCATCAGATTAACCATGTGTAAAACTCTTTTTCTTTTTCAAAGAATGACAAAACTGAAAACTAGGAAACAGCCGAATAGTTAACTAGTTCATCCATCATGCTTGAAACCAGCATTATGCAGAAAATGAGAATGTGTTTTGTGATGGGATTTTGGTGAAACACCAAACCTAGAATCCTTCATTCTCCCTTATATTGTTTTGGTGTGCAACACCAAACTTAGCTTCTTGCAATGTAGATAAACTAATTAACCTTTTTATTAAAATAGTTATGAAAGGAAAACTACCTCAGGTTGGGTTGCCTCCCAACAAGCGCTCTTTTATTGTCACTAGCTTGACATCCTCCGTGCTTGCTTATTTCAGATTCTGAGCTTTCTTCTCCTTGTCCCATTGTCCATCTAAGTGAGGTTGTGCTTCCTTCTTACTTGTTTCTGTGGGGTTTTTGGCTAATTGTTCTATTTGCTTCCCAATTCCCCCGAGTAGGTCCTCATAGTGTTTGTTTATCCTCTTTAGATGTGTCATCATTCTCTCTACTCCACTTTCTAGATTGAAGATCCTTTGAGAATTCTGTGAGATTGTGTGGTGATGTTGTTGCAAATTTGGGATTGTGTCACTGGGCAGTGAGCTTGAAGGTCTCTCAATAGAAATTTGCTTGGAGAGCTGCCCAATCTGCCTCTCCAGGGTCTTCAATGAGGCTTCATGGTTTTTATTTGTTATTTCTTGGTGTTTCATCATTTTTTCTATCAAGGTCTCCAAGTTGGTGAGTCTTTGAGGTTCAGGTGGTGCTTGTGGTGGGTTGTGAGATGTGGGTGGTGGGTGGCAGGCATTTTGGTTAGTGAGTTGGTTGTTGGAATTGAAGTTCCTTGGTTCCTGATGTTGAGGTTCTCTCATTCTGAAATAAGAGTGTGGCTTCCATGGTGGAAATTGTTCATTCACTGTGGTGGAGTGGAGAAAATCAATTTGTCTGGCCATTGACTCCAATTATTGCTGAGTTTGCTGATGTAGCTGTTTGCTTTGATTCATGACTGCCTTCACTCCTTCAGAATTCATTGTATCTTCCTCAAAAGTTGCATTCGGTGGTGTCTCAAATGAGTGTTGGTTGTTGGTTCTCTTGTCGTTGAACCTTGCAGTTCCTTGACTAGTTGCTGTTGCTCTGAGTAAATCATTTGAGGAGTGCTCTACTGCTCTTCTCATTTCTGGGGTTAATCCTTCATAAAATGCTTGGAAAGCCACTTTGTCATTTGCTTTCATGTATCTTTCCCATGCTTTGAGCAATGGTTCTTCCTCTCCTTGCATGAATGGATGTGTCCCCTCTTTCATCTTGATGTTTTGTCGGGATGTAGAGAATTTGGCTAGAAATTTGGCAACCAGACCATCCCAACTAGTGATACTTCCTTGGGGGAGAGTTTCAAGCCATTGTGCTGCCTCATCCTTTAGTGAGAAAGGGAATAGCAAGAGCTTGTAGACATCATGATTGACAGCATCACAGATCCTCAGAAAAATAGATAGATGCTGTTCAGAATCTTCCAAGGGATTTCCACCATAAGAACAATTGTTCTCTATTAGTGTAATGAGTTGCGGCTTCATGTTGGGATGTTCTTCTTTCCTGTGACATATGAATCAGTCAATAGAAAACACAGTGATTCTCTTGAAAATTGAGTGTAGCCGGTTGAGACAAAACTTCAAACAGTTAGTGGGTTAGTCAAAAATTAAAGAAAAAATGCTTGATCTAGATCACCACCTCACTTAATCATTGTCAATCTAATCAATCCCCGGCAACGGCGCCAAAAACTTGATGAGATATTTTGGAGGAAAAATAAATTTCTCCCAAAACACACAAATCTAACCGGCAACTGTACCGGGTCGTATCAAGTAATAAAAACTCACGAGAGTGAGGTCGATCCCACAGGGATTGAAGGATTGAGCAATTTTAGTTTAGTGGTTGATTTAGTCAAGCGAATCAAGATTTGGTTGATGGTTTTGTGACTTGCAGAATTAAATTGCATTGAAGTAAAGAGAACAAGAAATAAATTGCTGAAACTTAAAGAACAAGAAATTAAATGGCAGAAACTTAAAGTGCAAGAAATGTAAATTGCGGAATCTTAAAGTGCAAGGAATGTAAATTGCTTGAAATGTAAAGGGGATTAGGATGTGGATTTGCATAAATTAAACAAGGAAAAATTAAATTGCATCAAACAGAAGAGGGAAAGGGAATTGGGATTGAACCGGATATGAAGCAGAAGAGTAAATGAACATAGAAAGCAGTAAACAGAGAAGTGAAATGGGAAATTCAGATCTCAGGACCCAGAGACTAGAAAACCAAGTCTAGATCTCAATGCCTTCCTAGATCCAACAAGAACAATTGCAAGGAAATTGTAAATTGCAAAGATAATAGTTGAAGAACAATTAACCGGAAATGAAATTCAATTAGCAGTAAAGAAACAGAGATCCAAGATTGAGATTGAAACAGAATTTCTTCAATTCTCCAATCCAAGATCCAAGACAAGTGTAAATGAAAATTGAAAGCAATGGAAACAAAGAAATTAAAGTTCAAAGCTATGCTCAAAATCATGAGATATTCAATCTTTCATAATATGCAACAAATATAGCATAAAACCTCATGAAATGGCATGAATTCATATATGGTTGGTTCAATCAAGGGAAACATGAAAATCTACTCAATTAGCTTGCTTGTAGCTCAAGAAAGTGCATAATTTTAATGAAAACAAAAGAAAAAGACTAGCTAAAATAGGCTAGGATGACTTGTCATCAATAGTTGGAGCCAAAGTTAGTGCTCTACCTATGCCTCAAACGTTAGCCAAGAAAGGTGAATAGTTGGAGTCATAGTTGGACCTCCAACTATACCTCCAACTACAAAAGAAGGCAACGTTTAATCCCAAAGTTGGAGCTCAAACGTCACCCTAAACGTTGCCATGAGGAAGGCCATAGTTGGAGCCATAGTTGGACCTCCAACTATGCCTCCAACTACGCATTTCAGAAGACCATAGTTGGAGCCATAGTTGGACCTCCAACTATGCCTCCAACTACTCATTCAAAAGGGCCATAGTTAGAGTCATAGTTGGACCTCCAACTATGCCTCCAACTACTCATCCAAGAGGCCATAGTTGGATCCATAGTTGGACCTCCAACTATGCCTCCAACTGCAACTATGATGTGCAACGTTGGAGCCAAAGTTGGTGCTCCAACGTTGCTAGCAACGTCAAGGTGAAGGGGTGCCAACGTTGGAGGGAACGTTGGGGGTCCAACGTTACCTCCAACGTGCACGATATATTTGAAGTTTTGAGATTGTAAAATTGTGCATCAACACATACGCGTGACCCACGCGTACGCGTTGGTGAAGATTTTGGCAAAATGGTGCGCACGCGTGGATGGGCCAACGTTGGTGCTCAAACGTTTGGTCTAATGTTGAGTCCAACGTGCGCGATAAATTTCAAGAATTTGGAGTTGGAAAAAGTGCATCGACGCGTATGCGTGGGTGAAGATTTTTGCCAAATGGCGCGCACGCGTGACCCACGTGTACGCGTGGGTAGGCTAAAGTTTGTGCTCAAACGTTGGGTCCAACGTTGAGTCCAACGATAGGTCAAACTTTAGGGCCAACGTCCCAGCCTTAATAGGCCAAGTTTGACCCAACGTTTGAACTCAAACGTTGACCTCCAACGAAAGCTTCAACGTCAATCCAACTTCAATGAAAAAGGCATCCATACAGAGTATAAACATTAACTCCCCAAATGTCTCCATCAATGCCACTTCCAACTAGCTTCAACAGAGGCCAAAGGGCCCAGTCCAAGTACTTGAAGATTGAAAGAAGAAAGTGTATAAATAGATTAGAGTTTAAGTTAGAGAGGGGTTTTTTTACACACTGAGTACTGTAACCCTGCCCAATTTTACTTTCTCTTTAGATCTTAGTTTACTTTGAATGCACTTTTTCATTTCAATTTCCATTCCGAGAGCTATGAACAACTAAACCCCTTTCATTGGGTTAGGGAGCTCTATTGTAATTCAATGGGTCAATTATAGTTTTTATTCATCTTCTTCTTTCCTTTCTCTTTAATTTACTAGAAAGCTTTCGATCTTAATTCAATTGAGTAGTTATCTTGGGAAAGAAGCTATTCATACTTGGATTTTCTTTGAGCCTTGGAAAAGGGATGAGAAAATCATGCTAGAAATGCTTTCTCATGTAGGACCGGATTGGGGGTTGGATGGATATAGTGACATGTAATCCTACCAATACTTTGATTTGGAAATACATGTGGTATAATCAGTGACCATACTTTATCTCTTCCCATGAGCAATTAAATCAAGGAATTGGGCAATTATTCAAGCTTAGAGAGATTGAATTGCCAAGGAATTGGAATTCAATCGCCTAAGATTGCCAAGAGATCAATGAGTTGCATGGATTGAGGAAGAGATGAGAATGAACTTGATCTGGAGAATACAATATCTCTTGAGCCCAATGAACTCCCCATCTCTAATCTTCCCATTCTCTTTAATTTCTGTTATTTACTTTTATGCTTAACCACCCCATTCCCATTTATTTTTATGCAATTTACTTTCTGTTCTTTACCTCTTGCAATTTACATTCCGACATTTATATTCCTTGCCATTTACTTTTTCCGCAATTTAATTTTCTGCACAACCAAATTCAAGTTTAATTCTGCTCAACTAGAACATTCCTCTAATTAAAGTTGATCAACAATCAATCCTTGTGGGATTCGACCTCACTCTATTGTGAGTTTTTACTTGACGACAATCCGGTGCACTTACCGGTGGAAATTTGTTGAGAAACAAGTTTTCATGTTTCAAGTTTATGGCGCCGTTGATGGGATTGATTATGTATTGACAATGATTAAATTGGAGGATAACTATATTGAGCAATTTTTCTTTTTTTTTTGTTGTTTACAGTTATTTCTTTTTGCACTTTCAGTTATTTCTCTTTGATCTTTTACTTTCCAGCTCAACTAATTCACTAACTCCACTAACTGTTTGATTAATTACTCTAGCCACACTTTTTTCATTAACTATGAGTTTTTCCTTTGTTGTTGCCTATTTTTGTTGAGTGCATGACAGGTAGAAGAGGAGCTTTAACATCTTTTGATAGTAAATCTCAGAGGACCTTTCTTAGATTAAGGAGGGAAGCAAGAGGCATGGGAGTAGTTGGAGAAGAAGAGTTGGAAGAAGATCTAAATATTGCTATGGAGGAAGAGGTTCATAACCAAGCTGGAGAAGGTGTAGCTAATCATGCTCCACAAGAGAGAAGAGTGCTAGGCTCCTACATTAATCCCAATCCTGGGAATTATGGGAGCAGCATTCTCAAACCAACCATTCATGCCAATAACTTCGAGTTGAAGCCACAACTCATTACTCTTGTCCAAAACAATTGTCATTCGGAGGAAGTGCCCAAGAAGACCCCAATCAACATTTGACTACATTTCTAAGAATTTGTGATACTGTGAAGTCCAATGGTGTTCATCCTGACACCTATAAATTGCTCTTATTCCCATTTTCTCTCAGGGACAAGGCATCTAAATGGCTAGAGTCATTCCCTAAAGAGAGCCTTACAACTTGGAAGGATGTCGTAAACAAATTCTTGGCAAGGTTCTATCCTCCACAAAGAGTCAATGGGCTAAGAGCAGAGGTCCAAACATTTAGACAACAAGATGGTAAGACACTGTATGAAGCATGGGAAAGGTATAAAGACTTGACAAGGAAGTGTCCCCCAAATATGTTCAACGAGTGGGTGCAACTGCATATCTTCTATGAAGGGCTATCATATGAGTCAAAAAAGGCTCTAGATCATTCTTCTGGAGGCTCTCTCAACAAGAAGAAGACCATTAAAGAGGCTATTGATGTCATTGAAACAGTGGCTAATAATGAATATTTCTATGCCTTTGAAAGAAGCAACAATAGAGGAGTGATGGAGTTGAACAACATGGATACAATTATGGCTCAGAACAAAATGATTGCTAAGAAATTGGCTGACGTCACCAAGCAGATGGAGAAGAACTAAGTTGCAGCAATCAATACTCAACCACCAACAGCCCAAGAGGAGTTCAATACAAAAGAAGGAGGATATTAAGAGCAGGCCAATTACATTTGAAATTCATCAAGACAATCTCATGATCCATACTCCAAAACCTACAATCCTGGTTGGAAGAACCACCCAAACTTTGGGTAGAAAAACCAACAAAACCAGAGCCAAGACCAAAGACCTCACAACTCCAACCACTACAATAACTCAACCTACCAACAACCTAATCAAAGAGCATATCAAGCCTCACAAAACACTTACTCCCAGCCTCCATATCAAGCACCAAATGGCCACTCTCAACAACCCAATTACAACCCACCATCACTACATGATGATAGAATGTCCAAGATTGAGGCCATGCTTGTAGATCTTTGCAAGGAAGTTCAAGAGAACAAGAAATTCATGGAGGAAGTAAGATTCAGCATAAAGAACCAGGGAGACACCATCAAGAGACTTGAATAACAAGTAGGATATTTGTCTCAGTAAATTCCTAAGCTCACTGATAGCTTCCCAAGTGACACTGAGAAGAATCCAAGAGGAGAAACAAAGAAGGTGAGGTGGGAAGAATGCAAGGCAATCACTCTTACAAATGAAGAAATTCTGGAGGAAGACATTGGTAAGCTAACAGAACACAGCCAAAGAAATTCCCAAAAAAATTTGGAGGAGAAAGAATAAGAAATTGAACCTGTACAAGGGAAGGAACCAAAAGAGAAAGAAGTGCTGGAACCATATGTGCCAAAAGCACCATTTCCCGCAGAGACTCAGGGGTAGTAAAAAGGTGAAAACATACACTAGATTCCTGGATATATTCAAGCCACTTCATGTCAACATTCCCTTCCTTGAAGTCCTCCAACAGATGCCCATATACATAAAGTGTATGAAGGAGTTGCTCGCTAAGATGAGCACCTTGAAAGGAGGACAAACAGTGGTGATGAACAAGGAATGTAGTGCCCTCATCCAGAAGGACTTGCTTACAAAGAAAAAGGATCCAGGGAGCTTCTACATCCCTTGTGCTATAGGGGATACAAAGATTGATAGAGGACTCTGTGATCTCAGAGCAAGCATAAATCTCATGCCTCTATCTCTCATGAGGAAGCTGCAAATCAATGAGCTGAGACCCACAGATGTAATCCTTCAACTGGCTGACAAGACTCAGAAATAAGTAGTGGAAGTAGTGGAAAATATACTGGTAAAGATTGGAAAGTACTTTCTCCCCACAGACTTTGTTGTTCTGAGATGGAAGAAAGCTACCTCCATCTGATCATTTTGGGGAGACCATTTTTAGCTACTGCTCGAGCACTTATAGATGTTGAGTATTACCTGAAGAAGAGAAAAGAGTTGGGAAGAAAGTGCCGAAAGGATGGAGAAATAAGAAGATCTCCACATAAGATTTTTCTCCTAGGGACAAGGTGATATCAATCCACCATCCACTGATCCCACCTCATCTCCCTACTATTCCATCCTAGTTACCACAAGTGTTCACAATCAGAAAGGTTTTATCCTTGGAGCATGTGGAAATTATCAAGGAATCAAATGGAAACAACTTCACAGTGAGAGGAGAGGACCTCAGACACTACAATCCTCTGTGACAGAGACCAACTGTCAAGCTAATGATGCTAAAGAAGTGCTCTATGGGAGGCAACCCATGATTTAATTTTCTTGCTTTTACTGCTTTGATATGAATAATCACTAGTTTTCTAACATGAATTCAAGCTCTCAAAGACAAATTTGACATTTACACACACAATTTTAAAGCATATGATCCATCTCTAAGTTTGGTGTGCCTAAAGGCACCCCAAGATGGTCTGAAAACATGATGATCATATAGCCATCTTGGGACATATACTACAGCACTTTCTTGAAGTATATGGCCAAACAGTGAGCTGATGTCACATACATGCTATGATTGTAATTAAAGAGAGTCAAAAAGTTTCAGGTCTTGAATTCCATGAAAGTACAACCATGTTTTACATTTTTTATTTCATGTTCAAAATCAGAAAATGAAGTGTTTCTTATGATGATTTAATCAAAGATGACAAGAAATTTTGTTAAGATTTCACGTGCATTACTTGGTGGACAATAACATTTAGTGTGAACTTACCTAAGATAATTCACTAAATCCATGAGATTTTCACTCTAGAAAGTGAATTAATCTTTTTAACCACATTTCCAAACACTAAGTTTGGTGTCCACTAAGGGTGTACTGATGAGCGGATAATTTATACCCTTTTTGGCATTGTTTTTACATAGTTTTGAGTATGATTTAATTACTTTTTATTATATTTTTATTAGTTTTTATTCAAAAATCATATTTCTAGAATTTACTATGAGTTTGTGTGTTTTTCTGTGATTTCAGATATTTTCTGGCTGAAATTGAGGGACTTGAGCAAAAATCTGATTCAGAGGCTGAAAAAGGACTGTAGATGTTGTTGGATTCTGACCTCCCTATACTCGAAGTGGATTTTCTGGAGCTACAGAAGCTCAATAGGCGAGCTCTGAATTGCGTTGGAAAGTAGACATCCTGAGCTTTCCAAAAATATATAATAGTCCATACTTTGTCAGAGATTTGATGGCTCAAACTGGCGTCCAAAGTCAGCCTAAAACATCTTGGCGTAAAACGCCCAAACTGGCACCAGAATTGGAGTTAAACGCTCAAACTGGCACCAAAGCTGGCGTTTAACTCCAGGAAAAGCCTAAGCACGAAAAATCTTTAATGCTCAGCCCAAGCACACACCAAGTGGGCCCCAGAATTGGATTTCTGCACTATCTGCACTTAGTTACTCATTTTCTGTAACCCTAGGTTACTAGTTTAGTATAAAAACTACTTTTAGAGATTTATTTTAAGGCTTGTTGTCCTTTTTTTTTAATCTTATGCTATTGTACACATTTGGAGGCTGGCCATATGGCCATGCCTAGACCTTTCACTCATGTATTTTCTACGGTGGAGTTTCTACACCCCATAGATTAAGGTGTGGAGCTCTGCTGTTCTTCATGAATTAATACAAGTACTATTGTTTTTCTATTCAACTCACGCCTACTTCTTCTCTAAGATATTCTCTCGCACTTCAACCTGATGAATGTGATAACCCGTGACACTCATCATCATTCTCACTTATGAACGCATGCCTGACAATCACTTCCGTCCTATTTGCAATAGCTTGAGTGTGTATCTCTTGGCCTGCTGGTTCACGACGCATGATTGCTTCTCCTGACAACAGAGCATTCCATTCCATGAGATCAGAGTCCTCGTGGTATAGGCTAGAACCATTGGCAGCATTCCTGAGATCCGGAAATTCTAAACCTTGTCTGTGGTATTTCGAGTAGGATCTAGGAAGGGATGACTGTGACGAGCTTCAAACTTGCGAATGTTGGGCACAGTGACAGTGTGCAAAAGGACAATGGTCCTATTTCGACGCTAGCGGGAACCGACAGATAATTAGCCGTGTGGTGACAGCGCATATGGATTTGTTTTCATCCGAGAGGATCATACATCTTGCTATGGAAGGAGGTAATGCATGGTTGGAAGAAGGCAATAGGAAAGTAGAAGTTCAGAAGCAACAAAGCATCTCCAGACGCTTATCTGAAATTCCCACCAATAAATTACATAAGTATCTCTATTTTATTTTCTGTTTTATTTATATTTTAATTATCAAAACCTCATAACCATTTGAATCCGCCTAACTGAGATTTACAAGGATGATCATAGCTTGCTTCAAGCCGACAATCTCCATGGGATCGACCCTTACTCACGTAAAGTTTATTACTTGGACGACCCAGTGCACTTGCTGGTCAGTTACACGGAATTGTGAAGAAGTCTTGAGATCACGTTCTCCCACACCACGTTTTTGGCACTATAGCCAGGGAATGAACAATCATGATTCCGGCGTACCAACTTTTTGGCGCCGTTTTCGGGGATTGTTCGAGTTTGGACAACTGACGGTTCATCTTGTTGCTCAGATTAGGTAATTTTATTTTAATTTTAAGCTTTTTATTTTCAAAAAATTCAAAAAAAATTATAATATATATTTTATTTTGTTCTTCAGAATTTTTAAGAATGATTTCTAGAGTTTTATCATGATCTGTTGAAGCCTGGCTGGCTGTCAAACCATGTCTAAATTCTTTTGGACCGAGGCTTCCACTTATCATTGCAGGAGCTTTTTTATTCCCATCAATATGGCTATTGTATGCAATGCTCTACTGAAGCTTGGCTGGCGATTGGCCAAGTCTAATCTTTTGGACCGAAGCTTTCACATAAAGCTTGGCTGGCTATTTAGCTATGTCTAAATTTTTGGACCGAAGCTTTAGACTAACATTGCATGATTCCTAGAATTCCTATTAAAAATTTTGAATTTATTTATTTTCTTTTTCCAAATTAATTTTTGAAAATTAAAAAAATTTAATAAAATCATAAAAACTAAAAAAAATTTGTGTTTCTTGTTTGAGTCTTGTGTCAAATTTTAAGTTTAGTGTCAATTTCATCTTTTTAATCCTTCTTCAAAAGTTTTCGAAAATCCATGCATTGAGTTTTGTTCTTCATTGATCTTCAAGTTGTTCTTGATGATTGTCTTTGTTTGATCTTTACATTTTCTTGTTTTGCGTCTTTTCTTGTTTTTCATATGCATTCTTGAATTATTAGTGTCTAAAGTTTAAAAATTTTTAAGTTTGGTGTCTTGCATGTTTTTCTTTTCTTAAAAATTTTCAAAAATAAGTTCTTGGTGTTCATCTTGACATTCAAAGTGTTCTTGCATGCATTAGTTGTTTTGATTTTAATTTCTTATGTTTTGTGTCATTTTCATGTTTTTCTCTTTCCTCATTAATTTTAAAAATAAAAAAAACATCTTTCCCTTTATTTTGCTCATATTTTCGAAATTTTGAATTGATTTGGTCAAAAATTTCAAAAATTTAGTTGTTTCTTGTTACTCAAGTCAAAATTTCAAATTAAAAATTCTATCTTTTTCAAATCTTTTTCAAAAATCAAATCTTTTTAATTTTTTTCAATATTTTCGAAAATTCTAAAAATTTGATTCTCAAAATCTTTTTCTTATTTTTATTTCATATTTTCGAAATTAATGCTAACATTTAATGTTTAAATTCAAAAATTTTCAAGTTGTTACTTGCCTATTAAGAAAGGATCAATCTTTAAATTCAAGAATCATATCTTTTAATTTCTTGTTTGTCAAGTAATCAGCTTTAATTTCAAAAATCAAATCTTTTTAATTTCCTTTTCAAATTCTTTTCAAAATAAGATTTCAATCATATCTTTTTCAAAACTTAATTTTAAAATCTTTTTCTAACTTCTTATCTTTTCAAAATTGATTTTCAAATCTTTTTCAATTAACTACTTGACTTTTTGTTTGATTTTAAAAGTTTTCTATTTCAATCATCTCTTTTTCAAAACCACCTAACTACTTTTCTCTCTCCAATTTTCAAAAATCATTAACCACTTTTTCAAAGATCTTTTTAAGTAATCAATTTATTTCATTTTCAATTAATTTTATTTTATTTCTCTTTTTCAATTGCAAATACTAACTAATAATTAAAATAAAAACAAAAATATTTTTCTTTTATTTTAATTTAAAATTCGAATCTCTCTCTCTTTCATCTCTTTCTATTTATTTATTTGTTTACTAACACTTCTCTTCTTCTTATAATTTGAACCCTTTCTCCCTCTATGTGTTCGAATTCTTCATCTTCTCTCTTCTTCATTCTACTCTTCTATTCTTCTACTCACATAAAGGAATCTCTATACTGTGACAGAGGATTCCTATTCTTTTCTGTTCTCTTTTTTTTCATATGAGCAGGAGCAAGGATAAGAACATTCTTGTTGAAGCTGATCCGGAACCTGAAAGGAATCTAAAGAGGAAGCTAAGAGAAGCTAAAGCACAACACTCTGGAGAGGACTTGACAAAATTTTTCGAAAAAGAAGAAGAGATGGCAGAACCCAACAACAATGGTGGAGATGCAAGGAAGATACTTGGTGACTTTATTCCACCCTCTTCTGACTTCTGTGGAAGAAGCATCTCAATTCCTGCAATTGGAGCAAACAACTTTGAGCTTAAGCCTCATTTAGTTTCTCTGATGCAGTAGAATTGCAAGTTTCATGGACTTCCATTGGAAGATCCTCATCAGTTCTTAGCTGAATTCTTGTAAATCTGTGACACTGTTAAGACCAATGGGATTAATCCTGAGGTCTACAGACTTATGCTTTTCCCCTTTGCTACAAGAGACAGAGCTAGGACATGGTTGGACTCACAACCTAAAGATAGCCTGAACTCTTGGAAAAAGTTGGTCAATGCTTTCTTGGCCAAGTTCTTTCCACCTCAAAAATTGAGTAAGCTTAGAGTGAAAGTCCAAACCTTCAGACAGAAGGAAGGTGAATCCCTCTATGAAGCTTGGGAAAGATACAAGCAATTGATCAGAAGGTGTCCTTCTGACATGTTTTCAGAATGGAGCATCATATGTATATTCTATGATGGTCTGTCTGAATTGTCCAAGATGTCATTGGACCACTCTGCTGGAGGACCTCTTCATCTGAAGAAGATGCCTGCAGAAGCCCAGGAACTCATTGAAATGGTTGCAAATCACCAGTTCATGTACACTTCTAAAAGGAATCCTATGAATAATCGAACAACTCAGAAGAAATGAGTTCTTGAGATTGATACTCTGAATGCAATATTGGCTCAGAACAAAATATTGATTCAGTAAGTCAATATGATTTCTCAGAATCTGTCTGGAATGCAAGGTGCATCAGTGGTGCGGCAAAATCGTGATCGTTCATTCCTTGGTAACGGCGTCAAAAACTTAATACGCACGTTCATAATTTTAGTTCTTTGTCACAACTTCGCACAACTAACCAGCAAATGTACTGGGTCGTCCAAGTAATAAACCTTACGTGAGTAAGGGTCGATCCCACGGAGATTGTCGGCTTGAAGCAAGCTATGGTCACTTTGTAAATCTCAATCAGGCGGATTCAAATGGTTATGGTGATTTGATAATTAAAATATAATTAAAATATAAAATAGGATAGAGATACTTATGTAATTCATTGGTGAGAATTTTAGATAAGCGTATAGAGATGCTTTTGTTCCTTCTGAATCTCTGCTTTCCTGCTGTCTTTATCCAATCATTCCTACTCCTTTCCATGGCAAGCTGTATGTTGGGCATCACCGTTGTTAATGGCTACTTTCCGTCCTCTCAGTGAAAATGGTCCAAGATGCGCTGTCACCGCACGGCTAATTATCTGTCAGTTCTCGATCATACTGGAATAGGATTCAGTAATCCTTTTGCGTCTGTCACTACGCCCAACACTCGCGAGTTTGAACCTCGTCACAACCATCCCTTCTCGGATCCTACTCGGAATACCACAGACAAGGTTTAGACTTTTTGGATCTCAAGAATGGCCGCCAATAGTTCTAGCCTATACCACGAAGACTCTGATCTCACGATCAGAAGGCTAAGAGATACACATTCAAGCTTGTTTGCATGTAGAACGGAAGTGTTTGTCAGGCACGCGTTCATAAGTGAAAATGATGATGATCGTCACATAATCATCACATTCATCATGTTCTTGTGTGCAAATGAATATCTTAGAGAAGAAATAGGTTTGAATTGAATAGAAAAACAGTAGTACTTTTCATTAATTCATGAGGAACAGCAGAGCTCCACACCTTAATCTATGGTGTGTAGAAACTCTACCGTTGAAAATACATAAGAATAAGGTCCAGGCATGGCCGAATGGCCAGCCTCCATAATCTAAGAACTAAATGTCCAGAGATGTAAAAAATGATCCAAAGATCTCAGATGATCCAAAGATGTTAGTAAAAATTCCTATTTATACTAAACTAGTACAAGGGTTTACAGGAATGAGTAAATGATGCAGAAATCCACTTCCGGGGCTGATAAACCACTATTTTATGGTTTATATTGTGTTTAATTGTGTGGTTTTATCATGATCCTTACCCACTTATTCATTAATTTAGCATGCATTTATATTTCCTTCCTGAAATTATTACATGATTGAAAACTGCTTCCTAGAGACTTTTAATTATGCATTTTAATTCTCCTTTATTCCATTCGATGCCGTGATCTGTGTGTTAAGCATTTCAGGCTTTATGTGGCATGAATGAGTTGGAGATTAGAAAGGAAGCTAGCAAAATGGAAGGAACATAAGAAATTGAGGAGATAACCAGCGAGAAGTGACGCGGCCGCATGGCTCATGCGACCGCGCGAAAGAGGAGAAATCGCAGTGACGTGGTCGCACGACTCATGCGACCGCGCGGATTGGAAAAAGCACAAGCGATGCGGAGGCGTGGACGACGCGAACGCGTGGCAGGGAAAAACACGAATGACGCGTCCACATGGATGACGCGATCGCGTGACATGCGCGATCTGCATAATCTGCAGAATTCGCTGGGGGAGATTTTGGACCCTATTTTGACCCAGTTTTCGGCCAAGAACAGCAGACTAGAGCCAGAGAACATGCAGAAACCAAAGACAACATTCATTCTACACAGTTTTAGTTTTAGTTCTAGTTTACTCCTCCTCTAGGTTTTCTCTCTACACATTCATAGTTCTTAGGATTTAATTTTCGATTGCTCTTGCATTGGGACACTGAGAAGAGTTATTACCTCATCGAGATTTCGTCATTCTAGTTCGTTTTCTTTACTTGGTTTACTCTCCCATGTTCTTTGCTTTGTTTAATTTTACCATTGGAATATTTTTAGGATTATTTAATACAAGGATCACTTTTATTTTTAATTGACTATTTTGATTTTTATTTACAATGTCTTTCTTTAATTCCTTTTCATATGCTATGAATTTTACATTCACAATGAGCGAGTAGTTCCCTAACTTGATGGGGAGTTGATTTAAAGGAACCCTTGAGCTGGAAAGCTTAAAAGAAAGATTGTAATTGGGTTTATGGTTGGATTGCCTTCTAGTCACTAACACCAATCTCTTTTAATTAAGTGGATTGCAACTTATGAATAGACGTAGCATTCCAACTTGCTTGACTTTCCCTTACCTAGTCAAGGATAACTAAACAGGACAACCTTTAATTGTCAATTAATCTCGAGAGTATTCCAACAATAACAGGGATTCCAACTAATCAACTCCCAGTCAAGGCTTTTATTTACATTATTCAAATTCTCCAATTTAATTCCCTGTTTACTCAACTCAAACCTTTTTGAAAACCTCTGATTAATAAAATAGCACACTTTTCTGCAACTCGTTGGGAGACGACCTGGGATTCATACTCCCAGTATTTTAATTTCAATTTTCTGTGACACTTTTCTAAATTGATAGGCAGATTTCTGGTGAGTTAAGAACTATACTTGCAACGTATATAAATTAACAATTTTTAATTCGCCAATTTCTGCCCGCATCAATTTTTGGCGCCGTTGCCAGGGAGTCGCAATAGAGTGCTAAAGTTATTAATTAGAATTTATTTATTTGCATTTTATTTTATTTTGCTACTATGAGCTGCATGTTTCTTTCGTCAAATGACGCGTTCACTTCCTGATCCAAGCTTGCCAATATTCGATCCTGAAATTGAAAGGACTATTTCACGAATAAGGCGAGCTCGGCATCGGTTAGTCCTCTCTGAGGGCGGATTCGAAACGCCATTTAGGGAAGAAACTAGCTTCCGTTCTACTGATTCGGTTGATTTACGTACAGGTAACATGGCGGCAGCCAGAAGAGTTACTATCCAGGAGGAAGGAGCCCCTGATTTAATAATGCAACCGGTTCAAGCACATCACCCAGCGGTGGCTACAGATTTTGAAATAAAGACCGCACTGGTCAATTTGATGCCCAAGTTTTATGGCTTACCTGCTCAAGAGCCTATCAAGCACCTGAAAGATTTCCAGGCAGCCTGTTCTACTGTCAGGCGTGATGGTGCTGATGAAACTTCAATTTTGCTAAAAGCTTTCCCGTTTTCTCTTGAGGGAAAAGCAAGAGAGTGGTACTACACTCAACCCTTAGCGAATGTATCCACCTGGGATATACTCAGAAAAGAATTTTTGGAAAAATTCTTTCCATCTGAAGTTACTGATAAACTGAGGAAAGACATTTCCATGATTGTTCAGGATGACAACGAGACTCTTTTTGAATACTGGGAGCGCTTCAATAATCTTCTAGAAGCATGTCCCCACCACAGGATTGACAAGATAGTGTTACTCATCTATATCACACAGGGCATGAGGCCCCAAGATAAGACCATATTGGAAAGTACTAGCAATGGGTCTATGAAGAAGTACAAGACCACTGATGAGGCATGGCAATTGATCAGCGACTTAGCTGAATCTACTAGGAACCACAGGCAGAAACAAGGCCGTTCAAAAGTTGTTGCAGAAGTATCCTCTAGCAGAGAGACTGCTGCTCTAGCTCAGAGTATCTGTGAAATGACCAACTTGCTGAAGCAGATGCAATTGAATCAACAACAAGTTCAGCAAGCTCAACCTTCTCCAGCACAGCAAAGCCAACAGTTAGTCCCATAGAGAGTCTGTGGAATTTGGGCTGATTATAGCCATTATACTGATGAATGCCTGTAGCTCCAGCAGGAAGACAACATGGTGGCATCCACTCATAACTTCTATGACCGCCCCAACCAAGGGTACAATCAAGGTGGAAGTCATAACCATGGATGGCAGGATAATTCTAACCAGAATTGGAAGGACAACAATAACAGAGGAGGCAGAGACAATCAGGGAAATCAGAGGTGGAATAATAACAACAACAGGCAGAAGAACCAACCTTATAGAGTACCTCACCTGAGGCAATCCCAAGGACCACAGAATACCCAACAGCAGACCTCTCAAATTACTTATCCTTCTTCATCTCCTAATGATGAGTTACTACAATCTATTGATAGGAGACAACAGGCCATGGAAAATAACCTTAGTGCCACTCTAAATGGTCTGACCTCTGTTGTACAAGCTCTCGCCTCACAGATTGGATCAATGAATAACCCCAGTAACTAACCTTTGAGCTCCACTGGAATTTCCTCTCAACCATTACCCAATCCAAAGGGAGACATTAATGCCATCACCCTAAGGTCTGGAACCACACTGCAAGAGAGGAATCGGGAGGAGCCAAGCCCACCAGAACATGCCTCAGCTGAAGAGGTAGTAGAAATAGAAGATGTTGAAGAGGAAGAGGACATACAGGACATAACTGAAAAAGAAGAAGCCCAACCACAGGAGGAAGCACCAAAAGGCGCAGACACTGCAGAAAACACCACTCCCATTCCATTTTCACAACTTGCAAGGAAGCCCAGGAAGCAGCTAGAACCTGATCCCAAAATGGTAGAAATATTCAAAAAGGTTGAGGTAATTGTTCCTCTTTTTGATGTTATTCAACAGGTACCTAAATATGCAAAGTTTCTAAAAGATTTATGTATACATAAATACAAAATTAATGAATTAGAAACTATTCCTTTAGGTAGTTCCATATCTGCTTTAATGGGAGGACTACCTGAAAAGTGTAGTGACCCAGGTCCTTGTATAGTTAGTTGTACTATTGGTGGTGTAGTAATTTATGATTGCATGTGTGATTTAGGAGCATGTGTTAGTATAATTTCTTTGTCTATATATGATATTTTGAGGCTCCCTCCCTTAAAAAGGTCGGCAGCTCATTTTGTGTTAGTAGATAAAAGCATTATTACAGTGGCCGGAGTTGCTGAAGATGTTTTAGTGAACATTAAAGGGCTTACATTTCCCACAGATTTTTATATCTTGGAGATGCCCCATAATGACTCAGATAAGCAATCATCAATCCTACTTGGAAGACCATTCCTGAAGACATCAAAATTCAAATTGGATGCTTTTTCAGGAACATACTCTTTTGAAATAGATGGCCGAATAGTAATCTTCAATCTGAATGGAGTCATTGACAATCCTCCAGAAGATCATTCCATCTTCCAGTGTGATGTCATAGATGAAACTGTAGCTGAAGTTCACAAGGAAGAGTTAGAAGAGAGGCACACTGGACAAGGTCCAAGTGTGGGGACCCTCTTGACTGACAATGAGGGCACCTCAGTATTTTCACAAGCTCCAGACAATCCAGAGCCTGCCCATGATCAGAAGTTGGAATTAAAAACTCTTCCTCCACATCTCAAATATGCTTATCTTGAAGATGAGCAGAAGTTTCCAGTTATCATTGCAAGGGAACTCACTTCACAACAAGAAGAGCAGTTACTTGATGTACTGAGGAGGGATAAGAAGGCAATTGGGTGGAGTTTGGCAGACATAGTAGGCATCAACCCTCAAGTATGTGAGAACAGAATATTTTTAGAAGAGGGAGCGAGATCTGTCTGTCAACCCCAAAGAAGATTGAATCCCACTATCCTGGAAGTCGTCAAAAAGGAAGTGACCAGACTGTTGGAAGCAGGTATCATCTATCCTATTTCAGACAGTAAATGGGTTAGCCCAGTACAAGTGGTGCCCAAGAAGTCTGGAGTCACTACAGTGAAGAATGAGCATGGAAAGCTCATAGCAGCTAGAGTTCAGAACGCTTGGAGAGTCTGCATTGATTACAGGCGTCTCAACCAAGCCACCCGTAAGGATCACTACACACTTCCATTCATTGATCAAATGCTGAATCGCCTGTCAGGTAAATCATATTATTGCTTTTTAGATGGTTACACAGGTTATTTCCAGATTCATATAGCTCCTGAGGATCAGGAAAAGACCACTTTTACATGTCCTTTTGGGACTTATGCTTACAAGAGAATGCCCTTTGGCTTGTGCAATGCACCAGCTACTTTTCAAAGGTGCATGATGAGTCTTTTCTCTGATCTTATTGAGGACTGTATGGAGGTTTTTATGGATGATTTTAGCGTTTATGGTGATTCTTTTAGCCTTTGCTTAGATGGATTATCTAGAGTATTAGATAGATGTGTTGATACAAACTTTGTATTAAATTTTGAAAAATGTCACTTTATGGTAAAACAAGGGATTGTACTAGGACATGTGGTATCTAATAATGGAATTTCTGTAGACCCAGCAAAGGTGAATGTTATTTCTAGTTTACCTTACCCCTCCTCTGTGAGGGAGGTCCGTTCGTTCCTTGGCCATGCAGGTTTTTACAGAAGATTCATAAAGGACTTCAGTAAGGTAGCACTCCCCTTGTCCAGACTACTGCAGAAAGATATTGAGTTCGAGTTCAGTGAGGATTGCAAACAAGCGTTTGATAAGCTGAAGACCGCCCTGACTCAAGCTCCAATTGTGAGAGGACCAGACTGGAGCCAGCCGTTTGAAATCATGTGCGATGCTTCCAACAATGCAGTAGGAGCAGCGCTGGCTCAGCGTGAAGGTAAGGATCCTTTTGTTATAGCTTATGTGTCTAAGACTTTAGACGCTGCCCAGTCTAATTATACTACTACTGAGAAAGAGCTTCTTGCTATTGTTTTTGCTCTGGATAAATTCCGAGCCTATTTACTTGGTACTAGAGTAGTAGTGTATTCAGACCATGCAGCTTTAAAGTATCTATTAGCTAAAAAGGAGTCCAAACCAAGGCTTATACGTTGGATCCTGCTATTACAAGAATTTGATTTAGAAATAAAGGATAAGAGTGGTAACCAGAATTTAGTGGCAGACCACTTGAGTCGCCTTGAGCACATTAAGGATGATTCTACTCCTATAGATGATAATTTTCCATTTGATAACTTGCAAGCAGTATTTGAAGTATTCCCTTGGTATGCACATGTAGCTAATTATCTAGTTAGTCGCACATTTCCTCCAAACTTTTCTAAGCATCAAAGAGACAAGCTGAAAAGCGAGTCTAAATATTATATATAGGATGATCCATATTTATGGAGATGTGGCACTGATAAGGTAATTAGACGTTGTGTGTCTCAATCAGAATTCCAGTCCATTTTAGAGGCCTGTCACTCATCTGAGAGTGGAGGGTATTTTGGCCCTCAACGAACAGCTAGAAAGATCTTAGACTGTGGATTCTGGTGGCCTACTCTTTTTAGAGATGTTGCTGAGTTTTGTGAATCCTGTCTCCCATGCCAAAAATTTGGTAATATATCCAGGAGGGATGAGATGCCTCAACAAATTATGCTTTTCTGTGAAATTTTTTATGTTTGGGGCATTGACTTCATGGGTCCATTTCCAAATTCTAATAGTTATTTTTATATATTGTTAGCTGTGGATTACGTTTCCAAATGGGTGGAAGTAATTCCTACCCGCACTGATGATGCTAACACTGTTGTTTCCTTTGTGAGAAACCATATTATTTGCCGCTTTGGATCACCACGAGCAATCGTGAGCGATCAAGGCACCCATTTTTGTAACAGGAGACTAACAGGATTAATGAAGAGGCATGGGATAATTCATAAGGTTGCAACAGCATACCATCCTCAGACCAATGGGCAAGCCGAGGTGTCAAACAGAGAAATAAAGTGTATCTTGCAAAAGATAGTCAAACCTCATAGAAAAGACTGAAGCACCAGGCTACAAGATGCACTCTGGGCATATAGAACAGCATACAAAACACCCATTGGGATGAGTCCTTTCCGCTTAGTTTATGGAAAAGCTTGCCATCTCCTAGTTGAAGTAGAGCACAGAGCCTTTTGGGCAGTCAAGGAGTGCAACATGGGAATGGAGAAAGCCGGAGCTGAAAGGAAGTTGCAACTGCAAAAACTGGAGAGCCTTCGCCTAGAAGCTTATGAGAACTCAAGACTATACAAGGAGAAGATGAAGGCTGCACATGATCAGCACATCAAGAGGAAAGAGTTCCAACCTGGGGATTTAGTCCTCTTTTACAAATCTCGACTGAGGCTCATGCCGGGTAAGTTGAGATCAAGATGGGAAGGTCCATACAGAGTAGAGAAGGCCGAACCGTACGGAGTTTATCACCTAAGTCATCCTTCAGGTTCTAAACTTATCAAAGATAATGGACAACGCCTGAAGCTATACCATGGCGAGAAGACGCAAAAAAACAAGGAGCTTGAGATCTTCCTCTTGGAAGATCCTCACATAGCAGAAGATTGAGCTAGTGGAGCGTCCAACTTACGGACGTTAAAGCAAAGTGCTAGGTGGGAGACAACCCACCATGGTATGATCGTTCTTTTCTTTATTTTTAGTTTTTCATATTCAATAACTCTTCTCTTTATCAGTACTTTCGTGCATCTGCATTTGCATATTCTTAATTAAAAAAAAAAGCCACGCGACGCGACCGCATCAGCGACGCGTCCGCGTTGCAAGGAGAGGGGAGAAAAATAAAAATGAACAGAGAGTCACGCTGGAGCGTGGCTGGAGGCGTGCCAGTGGCACAAATCATCCCACGTGACTGCGTCGCCGACGCGTCTGCGTCACATGGGAATAATGACCTCCCACGCGACCGCGTGACCCACGCGGCCGCGTGCCCTGATTTTCGACGTAAAAAGGGTGCACAACGAATTATTGTGCGAGAGTGGTGCTGGATTGGTGCTGAACGCACAATTCTACCCACGCGGACGCATGGCCCACACGTCCGCGTCGTTCCCTTCTAAAGTCCACTCACGCGATCCCATGCCCCACGCGATTGTGTCACCCCAAATTTGGCAAATATATCAATTCGAACAGAGAGTTATGCAGGCGCGAGGCTGCACTCGCACCAGAAGCACAACATGGGTCACGCGACCGCGTGACCTACGCGACCGCGTCACCTGAACTAAAGCGCAATCGCGCGAACGTGTGCCCTACGCGGCCGCGTCGCTTGCGCCGCACAGCTCAAACTTAATTGCCAAAATATCTTATCTTTTTCCTCTCCAAATCCTAATTTCTCTTTTCCCTCCTTATTTCTTCCTTTTCCCTTCTTCCTTCTTCCTTCTATCTCCCCTTTCACTCTCTCTCTCTCACCTCCATTAATAAGGTTTTATTTTCTTCCTCCCTCTTTCCTTTTCTACCATTCTTCTTATTTTATATGTTATTTTCTTTTCTTTTCTTTTTCTTTTCATTATTCATATTTTCTTTCTTCTTCTTTCCTTTTTACATGGTGTTAGAATTTTATTTGAGTCATTATTCTTCATTATATGTTTGTGGATTGTTGCAAATTGTTTGGAAATTATATATTATTTTCTTTAAAGGGTTGCTTGCATGTTCACTTTAATACTTTCTATACCTTATTCACCATGCATGCTATGTGTTTGTGAAAAAGCCCATATGGCATTATGCACTTCTCTACATTATTCTATTCTACTATTCAATGCTTGCTTTTCATAAACTCCCTCTACTATTGTATTAATTAAATTTAATTGTCAATACAAACGTGATGGTTTGCTACAAAGTGATGCTTGATCTATGCTACTCATGCCCTTTTCCGGCATGCCAATAAACACCTTGCATTCACTTGTCATTATATGCACTAGCTATTTTCCACTGATGACTTTTCACATGTACTCATGAGCGTGTGTTAATGTCAGTTACCTCCTAATGTGCATCCATCATCACCTTTTCCGTTCTCTTCCTTGCTATATATCTCTTTGAATTTAATTTACTTTCTCTCCCCTTTTTCAGGATGGCCACCAAGAAAGGAAAAGAGAAAGCTACTCCCAAACCCCCAGCAAGAAGAGGAACTAAAAGAGCACTAGTGGCAGAGCCTTCTTCAACTGTAGTCAAGCCCTCAACAAAAAGATTTAAGAGGATCATCAAGGTTGATGAAAAGGAGAAAGCCTTTCCAGCAAAGGACACTACGCGATTTCCAAATTGCTACTATGAGCAGATGTTCCCTATTCTGGCTGAAAGGAGCTACAACAATGAACACCTTCTTATCCTCCCGCCCAATATTGCTACTTTTGTTGAGCCACAAATTGAACAAAGACAATGGGGTTTCCTACAGAGACAGCCAAGGCAGGTCAATCTTTCTTGGGTAGTCGAGTTCTACTCTAACTTTTACCTGCCAACCCTGCAGTCTGTCTATGTCCGTCAGAAGCAAGTTCCCATTACAGAAGAAGCCATTCAACAAGCTCTGGGTCTCCCCCCTATTCCAGAAGGAATGGACGCCTTTCAAGAAGCCGCACTCAAGCGCCAGAAGTACCAATTTGACTGGGACGCCGTTCTCAGAGTTATCACATTACCTGGCAGCCGTTGGATCTACGGATACCATCGTACCCGCCCTAAGGGAATATTGGCTTCAGCACTTACCTTGGAGGCTCGCGTATGGGCACAGATCATGTCCCATTACGTCTTTCCGAGCACTCACGAGTCCTCCTTCACTACAGACATGGCCGTTCTACTATGGTGCATCCTTACAGACCAACCTCTGAGTCTACCAAGACATATCCGGAATGCCATGGGACACGTACAAATTGCAGGCAACCTACCTTTTCCCGCTTTAGTCTCAGATCTTGTCTCAGCCGCCGGAGTTTCCTACAGTGTTGGAGACACCAAAGCCATGCTTCCACGGGATGATCAGTATGTCCCTAATGGGAAATACCTCAGACTTCCAGCAGCCACTACAAGCCTTCCTACTGCACCAGTTGAAGACATTCCTTCTTTAACACCATAAGCACCTACAACAGACGAACTGCTCCAGTAGATAATCAAAAGGTTGGATCGGCAAGAACAGAAAGCGAAGTTAAGAGAGCGCCGTAACGAGCGCCGATTCAAACACCTCAAGGAGCTACTCAAGGGACACTTCAAGGACTCAGACACCCCGGACTCCACTTCCTTTACCAGCACAGGGAGCCATGATGGTCCCGACTATGGAGATACTGCTACCAGCCCACCCTTGTTCCTGACAGATGGCACCGAGGACGGTGCAAAGCCTTAAGTGTGGGGAGGTCGGTCAGTACCTGACTTCCGGAGGTAATTTCTCTTCCCTAGCACCAATAAATTAGGATATTTTAGTTAGATTTTCTTTCTTTTATAGAATAGGATAAATTGCTTAGTAATAGGTTGGTTGCATGCATGCTCTACTTGATTGAAAAGACAATAAGTTTCTTCTAAGACTCTATCTTTGGAACAAAATTTCACTAATTTTTAAAAATTTTTTTATGATAAATCTGCTTGAAGTTGTATTTGGAACATGATTTTTGAGCTAAAGAACACACAACCTGTGAGAATTTGAGCCTTTATGCATGGTTACATTATTTAACCATAAATATTTTATTCTTGTGTGTTTACTTCTCTATGATTGTAATCATTG
>NC_029785.2:62021519-62026117 GCF_000816755.2 Arachis ipaensis
ATAATGATAGAATTAGTGTGAATTGATTTGCAATTATTTTGAAGAGCTTATTTACTTTTGATCAAGTGGGCAAGAATCATATAGTTGCATTCATATATATAGGATTGCATTGCATTGCATGAGTTTCTACATGTTCATACTTATTTATTTTATCTCCTTCAATTAAGCATGAGGACATGCTAATGTTTAAGTGTGGGGAGGTTGATAAACCACTATTTTATGGTTTATATTGTGTTTAATTGTGTGGTTTTATCATGATCCTTACCCACTTATTCATTAATTTAGCATGCATTTATATTTCCTTCCTGAAATTATTACATGATTGAAAACTGCTTCCTAGAGACTTTTAATTATGCATTTTAATTCTCCTTTATTCAATTCGATGCCGTGATCTGTGTGTTAAGCGTTTCAGGCTTTATGTGGCATGAATGAGTTGGAGATTAGAAAGGAAGCTAGCAAAATGGAAGGAACATAAGAAATTGAGGAGATAACCAGCAAGAAGTGACGCGGCCGCATGGCTCACACGACCGCGCGAAAGAGGAGAAATCGCAGTGACGCGGTCGCATGACTCATGCGACCGCGCGGATTGGAAAAAGCACAAGCGATGGGGAGGCATGGACGACGCGAACGCGTGGCAGGGAAAAACGCGAATGACGCGTCCGCATGGATGACGCGATCGCGTGACATGCGCGATCTGCATAATCTGCAGAATTCGCTGGGGGCGATTTTGGACCCTATTTTGACCCAATTTTCAGCCCAGAACAGCAGACTAGAGCCAGAGAACATGCAGAAACCAAAGACAACATTCATTTTACACAGTTTTAGTTTTAGATCTAGTTTACTCCTCCTCTAGGTTTTCTCTCTACACATTCATAGTTCTTAGGATTTAATTTTCGATTGCTCTTGCATTGGGACACTGAGAAGAGTTATTACCTCATCGAGATTTCGTCATTCTAGTTCGTTTTCTTTACTTGGTTTACTCTCCCATGTTCTTTGCTTTGTTTAATTTTACCATTGAAATATTTTTAGGATTATTTAATACAAGGATCACTTTTATTTTTAATTGACTATTTTGATTTTTATTTACAATGTCTTTCTTTAATTCCTTTTCATATGTTATGAATTTTACATTCACAATGAGCGAGTAGTTCCCTAACTTGATGGGGAGTTGATTGAAAGGAACCCTTGAGCTGGAAAGCTTAAAACAAAAATTGTAATTGGGTTTATGGTTGGATTTCCTTCTAGTCACTAACACCAATCTCTTTTAATTAAGTGGATTGCAACTTGTGAACAGACGTAGCATTCCAACTTGTTTGACTTTCCCTTACCTAGTAAAGGATAACTAAACAGGACAACCTTTAATTGTCAATTAATCTCGAGAGTGTTCCAACAATAACAGGGATTCCAACTAATTAACTCCCAGTCAAGGCTTTTATTTACATTATTCAAATTCTCCAATTTAATTCCCTGTTTACTCAACTCAAACCTTTTTAAAAACCTCTGATTAATAAAATAGCACACTTTTCTGCAACTCGTTGGGAGACGACCTGGGATTCATACTCCCAGTATTTTAATTTCAATTTTTTGTGACACCTTTCTAAATTGATAGGCAGATTTCTGGCGAGTTAAGAACTATACTTGTAACGTATATAAATTAACAATTTTTAATTCGCCAATTTCTGCTCGAATCAGGGGCCCACTTGGTGAGTGCTTGGGCTGAGCATTGAAGCTTTCACGTGTAGAGGTCTTCCTTGGAGTTAAATGCCAGTTTGTAACCTATTTCTGGCGTTTAACTCTGCTTTGCAACCTGTTTCTGGCGTTTAACTCCAGAATAGGGCAGAAGGCTGACGTTGAACGCCAATTTGCGTCGTCTAAACTCGAGCAAAGTATAGACTATTATATATTTCTAGAAAGCCCTGGATGTCTACTTTCCAACATAATTAAGAGCGCACCATTTGGATGCCTGTAGCTCCAGAAAATCTATTTTGAGTGCAGGGAGGTCAGAATCCAACAACATCTGCAGTCCTTCTTCAACCTCTAAATCTCATTTTTGCTCAAGTCCCTCAATTTCAGCCAGAAATTACCTGAAATCACAGAAAAACACACAAACTCATAGTAAAGTCCAGAAATGTGAATTTTATTTAAAAACTAATAAAAATATACTAAAAACTAACTAAATCATACTAAAAACTATGTAAAAACAATGCCAAAAAGCATATAAATTATCCGCTCATCACAACACCAAACTTAAATTGTTGCTTGTCCCCAAGCAACTGAAAATCAAATAGGATAAAAGAAGAGAATATACTATAAATTCCAAAATATCAATGAAACTTAGCTCCAATCAGATGAGCGGGACTAGTAGCTTTTTGCCTCTTGAATAGTTTTGGCATCTCACTTTATCCATTGAAGTTCAGAATGATTGGCATCTATAGGAACTTAGATTTCCGATAGTGTTATTGATTCTCCTAGTACAGTATGTTGATTCTTGAACACAGCTACTTTATGAGTCTTGGTCGTGGCCCTAAGCACTTTGTTTTCCAGTATTACCACCGGATACATAAATGCCACAGACACATAACTGGGTGAACCTTTTTAGATTGTGACTCAACTTTGCTAAAGACCCCAATTAGAGGTGTCCAGGGTTCTTAAGCACACTCTTTTTTGCTTTGGACATTGACTTTAACCGCTCAGTCTCAAGCTTTTGGCTTGACACCTTCACGTCACAAGCACATGGTTAGGGACAGCTTGGTTTAGCCGCTTAGGCCAGGATTTTATTCCTTTAGGCCCTCCTATCCACTGATGCTCAAAGCCTTGGATCCTTTTTATTACCCTTGCCTTTTGGTTTTAAGGGCTATTGGCTTTTTGCTCTTGCTTTTTCTTTTTCTTTCTCTCTTTTTTTTTGCCATTTTTCTTTTCTTTTTTTTTCCTCTTTTTTCGTAAGCTTTTGTATTCACTGCTTTTTCTTGCTTCAAGAATCAATTTTATGATTTTTCAGATTATCAATAACATTTTTCCTTTTTCATCATTCTTTCAAGAGCCAACATATTTAACATTCATAAACAACAATATCAAAAGACATATGCACTGTTCAAGCATTCATTCAGAAAATAAAAAGTATTGTCACCACATCAAAATAATTAAACTAATTTCAAGGATGAATTCGAAACCATGTACTTCTTGTTCTTTTGTTTTTAGAACAGTTTTCAATTAAGAGAGGTGATGGATTCATAGGACATTCATAGCTTTAAGACATAGACACTTAAACACTAATGATCATGTAATAAGACACAAACATAAACATAAAGCATAGTAAACAAAAAATAGGAAAATAAGAACAAGGAGATTAAGGAATGGGTCCACCTTAGTGAGGGTGACGTCTTCCTCTTCTTGAAGAACCAATGGTGCTCTTGAGCTCCTCTATGTCTCTTCCTTGTCTTTGTTGCTTCTCCCTTATAGCTCTTTGATCTTCTCTAATCTCATGGAGGATGATGATTGGTGCTCCATCCTTAGTTGTCCAATGTTGGAGCTTAATTCTCCTAGGGAAGTGTTGATTTTCTCCCAATAGTTTTGTGGAGGGAAGTGCATCCCTTGAGGCATCTCAGGGATTTCATGGTGAGGAATTTTCTCATGCTCTTATTGAGGTCCATGATCTTTTGTTTGCTCCATCCTCTTCTTAGTGATGGATTTGTCCTCTTCAATGAGGATGTCTCCCTCTATGTCAATTTCAGCCGAATTGCAGAGGTGACAAATGAGGTGAGGAAAGGCTAACCTTGCCAAAGTGGAGGACTTGTCAGCCACCTTGTAGAGTTCTTGAGGTATAATCTCATGAACTTCCACTTTCTTCCCAATCATGATACTATGGATCATGATGGCCCGGTCTATAGTAACTTCAGACCGGTTGCTAGTAGGAATGATTGAGCGTTGAATAAACTCCAACCATCCTCTAGCTACAGGCTTAAGGTCCAATCTTCTCAATTGAACCGGCTTGCCTCTTGAGTCAACTTTTCATTGAGCTCCTTCCATACATATGTCCATGAAGACTTGGTCCAACCTTTGATCAAAGTTGACCCTTCTAGTGTAGGGGCGTGCATTTTCTTCCATCATTGACAAGTTGAACGCCAGCCTTATATTTTCTGGACTAAAATCTAAGTATTTCCCCCGAAACATGGTAAGCCAATGCTTTGGATTCGGGTTCACACTTTGATCATGGTTCCTAGTGATCCATGCATTTACATAGAACTCTTGAACCATTAAGATCCCGACTTGTTGAATGGGGTTGTGAGAACTTCCCAAGCTCTTCTTCGGATCTCATGTCGGATCTCTGGATACTCATTCTTTTTTAGCTTAAAAGGAACCTCAGGGATCACTTTCTTCTTGGCCACAACTTCATAGAAGTGGTCTTGATGGACCTTTGAGATGAATCTCTCCATCTCCCATGACTCAGAGGTGGAAGCAATTGCCTTTCCTTTCCTCTTTCTTGAGGTTTCTCTGGCCTTAGGTGCCATTAATGGTTATGGAAAAACAAAAAGCAATGCTTTTATCACACCAAACTTAAAATGTTTGCTCGTCCCCGAGCAAAAGAAGAAAGAAAGAAG
>NC_029785.2:62026220-62053693 GCF_000816755.2 Arachis ipaensis
CCTCATCCTTTCCAGTGTCTAGGATTATGAAATCAGCAGGGATGTAAAGGCCTTCAACCCTTACTAACACGTCCTCTACTTGTCCTTAAGCCTGTTTTCTTGAGTTGTCTGCCATCTCTAAAGAGATTCTGGCAGCTTGTACCTCGAAGATCCCAAGTTTCTCCATTACAGAGAGTGGCATTAAGTTTATTCCTGACCCCAGGTCACACAGAGCCTTCTCAAAGGTCATGGTGCCTATGTTACAGGGAATTAGAAATTTACCAGGATCCTGTTTTTTTTTAGATAATTTCTGCCTATCCAATGCATTTAGTTCATTGGTGAACAAGGGAGGTTCATCTTCCCAAGTCTCATTACCAAAAAATTTGGCATTCAGCTTCATGATTGTACCAAGGTACTTAGCAACTTACTCTTCAGTAATGTCTTCATCCTCTTCAGAGGATGAATACTCATCAGAGCTCATGAAGGGCAGAAGGAGGTTCAACGGAATCTCTATGGTCTCTAGATGAGCCTCAGATTCCTTTGGTTCCTCAAAGGGAAACTCCTTATTGGTTACTGAGCGTCCTAGGAGGTCTTCCTCACTAGGATTCACGTCCTCCTCCTCCTATTTGGGTTCGGCGACACCAAGTAAGGTAATGGCCTTGCACTCTCTTTTTGGATTCTCTTCTGTATTGCTTGGGAGAGTACTAGGAGGAGTTTCAGTGACCCTTTTACTCAGCTGGCCCACTTGTGCCTCCAAATTTCTAATAGAGGACCTTGTTTCATTCATGAAACTTAAAGTGGCCTTAGATAGATCAGAGACTATATTTACTAAGCTAGATGGATTATGCTCATAATTCTCTGTCTGTTGCTGAGTGGATGATGGAAAAGGCTTGCTATTGCTAAACCTGTTTCTTCCACCATTATTAAAGCCTTGTTGAGGCTTTTGTTGATCCTTCCATGAGAAATTTGGATGATTTCTCCATGAGTGATTATAGGTATTCCCATAGGGTTCCCCCATGTAATTCACCTCTACTATTGCAGGGTTCTCAGGATCATAAGCTTCTTCTTCAGAAGATGCCTCTTAAGTACTGTTGGATGCAGCTTGCAATCCATTCAGACTCTGATAAATCATATTGACTTGTTGAGTCAATATTTTATTCTGAGCCAATATGGCATTCAGAGTATCAATTTCAAGAACCCCCTTCCTCTGAGGCGTCCCATTACTCACAGGATTCCTTTCAAAAGTGTACATGAACTGGTTATTTGCAACCATGTCAATGAGTTCCTGAGCTTCTGCAGGCATTTTCTTTAGGTGAATGGATCCACCTGCAGAATGGTCCAATCACATCTTTGATAATTCAGACAGACCATCATAGAATATATCCAGGATAGTCCAATCTGAAAGCATGTCAGAAGGACACTTTTTGGTCAGTTGCTTATATCTCTCCCAAGCTTCATAGAGGGATTCGCCTTCTTTCTGTTTGAAGGTTTGAACATCCACTCTAAGCTTGCTAAGCTTTTGAGGAGGAAAGAACTTGGCTAAGAAAGCCGTGACCAGCTTATCCCAAGATTTCAGGCTATCTTTAGGTTGAGAGTCCAACCATATTCTAGCTCTGTCTCTTACAGCAAACGGGAAAAGCATAAGCCTGTAGACCTCGGAGTTAACCCCATTGGTCTTAACAGTATCACAGATCTGCAAGAATTCAGTTAAAAACTGAAAAGGATCTTCTGATAGAAGTCCATGAAACTTGCAGTTCTGTTGCATCAGAGAAACTAATTGAGGCTTTAGCTCAAAATTGTTTGCTCCAATGGTAGGGATTGAGATGCTTCTTCCATGTAAATTGGAATTTGGTGCAGTAAAGTCACCAAGCATCTTCCTTGCATTGTTATTATTTTTGGCCATGTCTCCTTCTTTTTCGTAAATTTCTGTCAGATTTTCTCTAGAGAGTTGTGTTTTAGCTTCCCTTAGCTTCCTCTTCAGAGTCCTTTCAGGTTCAGGATCAGCCTCAACAAGAATGTTCTTATCCTTGTTCCTGCTCATATGAAAAAGAAGAAAACAGAAAATAAAATATGGAATCCTCTATGTCACAGTATAGAGATTCCTTTATGTGAATAGAAGAAGAAAGGAATAGAAGAAGAGAAATTCGAACGCCAAGGGGAAGAGAGGGTTCGAATTTTTGAGATGAAGAGAAGTGTTAGTAAATAAATAAATAATTAGAAGGAGATGAGAGAGAGAAAAATTTTCGAAAATAATTGAAAAGAAAAGAAGAATATTTTTGTTTTTAATAATTTAAATTTAAAGTTGAAAATCGAAAATAAAAAAAAGAAAAATTAAATTAAATTAAATTAAAATTCAAAACAATTAGTTAATTAAAAAGGAATTTTGAAAAAGAGGAAGGTGATTTTCGAAAATTAGAGAGAGAGAATTAGTTAGGTAGTTTTGAAAAAGATAAGAATCAAACAAAAAGATAGAATTAATTTGAAAAAGATTTGAAAATCAATTTGAAAAGATAAGAGGTTAGAAAAGATTTTGATATTGATTTTGAAAAAGATGTGATTCAAACTTATTTTGAAAAAGATTTGAAAAAGAAATTTTAAGATATTTGATTTTGAAAATTAAAGTTGAGTACTTGACTAACAAGAAACAAAAAGATATGAATTCAAAATTTAAAGATTGAACCTTTCTTAATAGGCAAGTAACAAACTTAAAATTTTTTTTGAATCAATCACATTAATTGTTAGTAAAGATTTTGAAATTATGAAACAAAATAAGAAAAAGATTTTTGAAAATCAAATTGAAATTTTTGAAAATATGAAAGAAAAAGTGAAAAGATTTGATTTTTGAAAAAGATTTGAAAAAGATAGAATTTTTAAATTAAAAATTTGATTTGACTCATAAAAAACAACTAAATTTTAAAAAGTTTTGAAAAAGTCAACTCAAATTTTCGAAAATTTATGAGTGAATAAGGGAAAGATATTTTTTTGATTTTTGAATTTTTAATGATGAATGAGAAAAACAACCAAAAGACTCAAAACATGAAAGTTATAAATCAAAACACATGATGCATGCAAGAACACTTTGAATGTCAAGATGAACACCAAGAACTTATTTTTGAAAAAAAAATTTTAAGAAAAGAAAAAACATGCAAGACACTAAACTTAGAAATTTTCAAACTTTAGACACTAACAAATTGAAAATGCATATGAAAAACAAGAAAAGACACAAAACATAAAAATGCAAAGATCAAACAAAGCAAATCATCAAGAACAATTTGAAGATCAATGAAGAACATTTAATGAATTTTTGAAAATTAAAGAAAATTGTAAAAGCATGCAATTGACACCAAACTTAAAAATTGACACTAGACTCAAACAAGAATTATAAAATATTTTTGGTTTTATGATTTTATTACTATTTTTTTTTATTTTTCAAAAATTAATTGGAAAAGAAAAATAAGGATTTCAAGATTTTTAATGAGAATTCCAGGAATCATGCAATGTTAGTCTAAAGCTCCAGTCCAGGAATTAGACATGGCTTACTAGCCAGCCAAGCTTTTAGTGAAAGCTCCGGTCCAAAACACTAGACATGGCCAATGGCCAGCCAAGCTTCAGCAGAACATTACATACAACAGCTAATTTGCTAGAAAAGACAAAGAAGCTCTTTTCTTGAGATAGTTGAAACTTCGGTCCAAAAGATTAGACATGGCTTAACAGCCAGCCAGGATTCAACCTATCTCATGAGATTCTAGAATTCCTTCTTAAAAATCCTAAAGAACATAGAATAATTTATTTTTTATTATTTTTTTTGAAAATTTTTTGAAAATAAAAAGAATAAAAATAAAAAACTTAAAATTAAAATAAAATTACCTAATCTGAGTAACAAGATGAACCGTCAGTTGTCCAAACTCGAATAATCCCCAGCAACGGCGCCAAAAACTTGGTGCGGCAAAATCGTGATCGTTCATTCCTTGGTAACGGCGTCAAAAACTTAATACGCACGTTCATAATTTTAGTTCTTTGTCACAACTTCGCACAACTAACCAGCAAGTGCACTGGGTCATCCAAGTAATAAACCATACGTGAGTAAGGGTTGATCCCACGGAGATTGTCGGCTTGAAGCAAGCTATGGTCACTTTGTAAATCTCAGTCAGGAGGATTCAAATGGTTATGGTGAATTGATAATTAAAATATAATTAAAATATAAAATAGGATAGAGATACTTATGTAATTCATTGGTGAGAATTTCAGATAAGCGTATAGAGATGCTTTTGTTCCTTCTGAATCTCTGCTTTCCTGTTGTCTTCATCCAATCATTCCTACTCCTTTCCATGGCAAGCTGTATGTAGGGCATCACCGTTGTCAATGGCAACTTCCCGTCCTGACAGTGAAAATGGTCCAAGATGCGCTGTCACCGCACGACTAATCATCTGTCGGTTCTCGATCATACTGGAATAGGATTCAGTAATCCTTTTGCGTCTGTCACTACGCCCAGCACTCGCGAGTTTGAAGCTCGTCACAGCCATCCCTTCCCGGATCCTACTCGGATTACCACAGACAAGGTTTAGACTTTCTGGATCTCAAGAATGGCCGCCAATAGTTCTAGCCTATACCACCAAGACTCTGATCTCACGATCAGAAGCCTAAGAGATACACATTCAGGCTTGTTTGCATGTAGAACGGAAGTGTTTGTCAGGCACGCGTTCATAAGTGAGAATGATGATGAGCGTCACATAATCATCACATTCATCATGTTCTTGTGTGCGAATGAATATCTTAGAGAAGAAATAGGCTTGAATTGAATAGAAAAACAGTAGTACTTTGCATTAATTCATGAGGAACAGCAGAGCTCCACACCTTAATCTATGGTGTGTAGAAACTCTACCGTTGAAAATACATAAGAATAAGGTCCAGGCATGGCCGAATGGCCAGCCTCCATGATCTAAGAACTAAACATCCAGAGATGTAAAAAATGATCCAAAGATCTCAGATGATCCAAAGATGTTAGTAAAAAGTCCTATTTATACTAAACTAGTTACTAGGGTTTACAGGAATGAGTAAATGATGCAGAAATCCACTTCCGGGGCCCACTTGGTGAGTGCTTGGGCTGAGCATTGAAGCTTTCACGTGTAGAGGTCTTCCTTGGAGTTAAACGCCAGTTTGTAACATGTTTCTGGCGTTTAACTCTGCTTTGCAACCTGTTTCTGGCGTTTAACTCCAGAATAGGGCAGTAGGCTGGCGTTGAACACCAGTTTGCGTCGTCTAAACTCGGGCAAAGTATAGACTATTATATATTTATGGAAAGCCCTAGATGTCTACTTTTCAACGCAATTAAGAGCGTGCCATTTGGGCTCTTGTAGCTCTAGAAAATTCATTTTGAGTGCAGGGAGGTCAGAATCCAACAGCATCTGCAGTCCTTCTTCAACCTCTAAATCTGATTTTTGCTCAAGTCCCTCAGTTTCAGCCAGAAATTACCTGAAATCACAGAAAAACACACAAACTCATAGTAAAGTCCAGAAATGTGAATTTTAATTAAAAACTAATAAAAATATACTAAAAACTAACTAAATCATACTAAAAACTATATAAAAACAATGCCAAAAAGCGTATAAATTATCCGCTCATCAATCAGGCAGTACTAAGGAAGCTTCCTTTGAAGAAGAAGCCTATGACCCTGAGAACCCTAGAATGGAAGAGGTGAATTACATGGGAGAATCCTATGGAAACACTTATAATCCTTCATGGAGGAATCATCCAAATTTCTCATGGAAGGATCAACAGAAGCCTAATCAAGGCTTCAATAATAATAATAATGGTGGAAGAAACAGGTTTGGCAATAGCAAACCTTTTCCATCATCTTTTCAACAACAGACAGAGAATTCTAAGCAGAGTCACTTTGACTTAGCAACTGTAGTCTCCATTAGAAATTTGGAGGCACAAGTGGGTCAACTGAGTAAAAGAGTTACTGAACTCCCTCCTAGTACTCTCCCAAGCAATACAGAAGAGAATCCAGAAAGAGAGTGCAAGGCCATAACTATAACCAACATGGCTGAACCTGGAGAGGAAGAAAAGGCAGTGATTTCCAATGAGGAAGACCTCAATAGACGTCCACTAGCCACTAAGGAGTTCCCTAATGAGGAACCCAAGGAATCTGAGGCTCATATAGAGACCATAGAGATTCTATTGAACTTACTGTTGCCATTCATGAGCTCTGATGAGTATTCTTCCTCTGAAGAGGATGAAGATATTATTGAAGAGCAAGTTACTCAATATCTAGGAGCAATCATGAAGCTAAATGCCAACTTATTTGGTAATGAGACTTGGGAGGATGAACCCCCATTGCTCATCAATGAACTAAATGATCTGTTTTAATTGAAATTACCTCAGAAGAAACATGCTCCTGGAAAGTTCTTAATACCTTGTACCATAGGCACCATGACCTTTGAGAAGGCTCTGTGTGACCTGGGGTCAGGGATAAACCTAATGCCCCTCTCTGTAATGAAGAAACTAGGGATCTTTGAGGTGCAAGCTGCAAGAATCTCACTAGAGATGGCAGACAATTCAAGGAAACAGGCTTATGGACTTGTAGAGGATGTCTTGGTGAAGGTTGAAGGCCTGTACATCCCTGCTGATTTTATAATCCTGGATACTGGGAAGGAAGAGGATGAATACATCATCCTTGGAAGACCCTTCCTAGCCACAGTGGTGCACGAAATGTGAATCACACTTTTCACAACTCGTACCACTAACCAGTAAGTGCACTGGGTCGTCCAAGTAATACCTTACGTGACTAAGGGTTGAATCCCACGGAGATTGTTGGCTTGAAGCAATCTATGGTTATCTTGTAACTCTTAGTCAGGATATCAATTATAATTATCAGTTTGAATTGTGAAGAATAAAAGAGCATGAAATAAATACTTATTATGCAGTAATGGAGAATATGTTAGAGTTTTGGAGATGCTTTATCTTCTGAATCTCTGCTTTTCTATTGTCATCTTCTTCACGCACGCAAGTTTCCTCCTATGGCCAGCTATATGTTGGTGGATCACCGTTGTCAATGGCTACCATCCGTCCTCTCAGTGAAAATGGTCCAGGTGCGCTGTCACCGCACGGCTAATCATCTGTCGGTTCTCACTCATGTTGGAATAGGATCCATTGATCCTTTTGCGTCTGTCACTACGCCCAACCCTTATGAGTTTGAAGCTCGTCACAGTCATTCAATCCCTAAATCCTACTCAGAATACCACAAACAAGGTTTAGACTTTCCGGATTCTCAAGAATGCTGCCAATGGATTCTAGCTTATACCACGAAGATTCTGATTAAGGAACCTAAGAGATACTCATTCAATCGAAGGTAGAATGGAGGTGGTTGTCAGGCACGCGTTCATAGGTTGAGAATGGTGATGAGTGTCACGGATCATCACATCCATCATATTGAAGCGTGAATGAACATCTTAAATAGAAACAAGCGTGCTTGAATAGAAAACAGAAATAATTGCATTAATTCATCGAGACACAGCAGAGCTCCTCACCCCCAACAATGGAGTTTAGAGACTCATGCCATCAAAGAGTACAAAGTTTAGATCTGAAATGTCATGACGTACAAAATAAATCTCTAAAAGTTGTTTAAATACTAAGCTAGTAACCTAGGTTTACAGAAAATAAGTAAACTATGATAGATAGTGCAGAAATCCACTTCTGGGGCCCACTTGGTGTGTACTGGGGCTAAGACTTGAGCTTTTCACATGCCTAGACTGTTTCTAGAGTTAAACGCCAGGTTGTAACCTGTTTCTGGCGTTTAACTCCAACTTGTAACCTGTTTCTGACATTTAATGCCAGAATGCAACATTGAACTGGCGTTGAACGCTAGTTTACGTCGTCTATCCTTGAGCAAAGTATAGACTATTATATATGGCTGGAAAGCCCTGGATGTCTACTTTCCAACCCAATTTAGATCGTGCCAATTAGACTTCTATAGCTCCAAAAAATCCATTCCGAGTGCAGGGAGGTCAGAATCCAACAACATCAGCAGTCCTTTTTCAGCCTGAATCAGATTTTTGCTCAGCTCCCTCAATTTTAGCCAGAAAATACCTGAAATTACAGAAAAACACACAAACTCATAGTAAAGTCCAGAAATATGAATTTTGCCTAGAAACTAATAAAAATATACTAAAAACTAACTAAAACATACTAAAAACTACATGAAATTAACCCCAAAAAGCGTATAAAATATCCGCTCATCACAACACCAAACTTAAACTATTGTTTGTCCCCAAGCAACTAGACAAATAAAATAGAATACAAAGAAATCAAGAAGCAGTAATATCTCAGAGTTTTAAGTGAAGCTCAAATCCTAATTAGATGAGCGGGACTAGTAGCTTTTTGCTTCCGAACAGTTTTAGCATCTCACTTTATCCTTTGAAATTCAGAATGATTGGCATCCATAGGAACTCAGAATTCAGATAGTATTATTGATTCTCCTAGTTTAGTATGTTGATTCTTGAACACAGCTACTTTATGAGTCTTGGCCGTGGCCCTAAGCACTTTGTTTTCCAATATTACCACCGGATACATAAATGCCACAGACACATAATTGGGTGAACCTTTTTAGATTGTGACTCAGCTTTGCTAAAGTCCCCAATTAGAGGTGTCCAGGGTTCTTAAGCAGACTCTATTTTTGTTTTGGATCTTGACTTTAACCGCTCAGTCTCAAGTTTTCACTTGACACCTTCACGCCACAAGCACATGGTTAGGGACAGCTTGGTTTAGCCGCTTAGGCCAGGATTTTATTCCTTTAGGCCCTCCTATCCACTGATGCTCAAAGCCTTGGATCCTTTTTATTACCCTTGCCTTTTGGTTTTAAGGGCTTTTGGCTTTTTCTGCTTGCTTTTTCTCTCTCTCTCTCTCTCTTCTCTCTCTCTCTTTTTTTTCGTAAGCTTTTGTATTCACTGCTTTTTCTTGCTTCAAGAATCAATTTTATGATTTTTCAGATTATCAATAACATTTTTCTTGTTCATCATTCTTTCAGGAGCCAACAATTTTAACATTCATAAAATTCAATATAAAAAATATGCAATGTTCAGGCATTCATTCAGAAGACAAAAAACATTGCCACCACATATAAATAATGAGAATTTTCCTTATTAAAAACTCAAAAAAATATTGCCTCCTTACTCTAAAAATCTGCTGTTTTATTCATGTTTGATGATGATGAGAAAAATAAATTATAGCTTAATTGGAGATAAAATTAAAATAGAGATACTAATTACTACTACTCATATATGACTTCTAAGGTAAATTTCTAATAAGAATAATTATCACAGAGTTAAGGCTAAGATTTAGAACTCAACAACCTTGAATTTGGGAGGTGGATGCCTCTTTAGTCTGTGGAGTGCTTGGCCCTTCAAAAGATAGCTTCTGGCGCTTCAGTTCCTTCAGTTCACGCCCTTGCTCTTCTTGTTCTCTAAGCAGTTTGCAGAGCATGCTGTTTTGATTTTGCTGTTCTTCTTTCAGTTGATCCACAACTTCTTGCAACTTGGTGACAGATGCTTCTAGGCACTCCCAGTATTCAATTTGAGGGATTTCTGAGAGGAACTCCTGTGCTCTCCTCTTGATGGGTCATCCTGCACTTGTTGTGCTTCTATAGACTTTTTGGTGATTGGTTGCTCGACTGAGATATACTCATCTACTCCCATTTTTACTCCAGCATCTTTACATAATAGAGAGACCAAGCTTGGATAAGCCAATCTGGCATCTTTGGAGTTCTTGTTTGCAATTTTGTAGAGCTCACAAGCAATCAGCTGATGAATTTCCACTTCTTTTTCTAACATAATGCAATGAATCATCACTGCTTTTCTAATGGTGACCTCAGAGCGGTTGCTAGTGGGCAGTATAGAGCGCCCAATGAAGTCCAGCCAGCCTCTGGCGACTGGTTTGAGATATCCTCTTTTGAGTTAGTTTGGGGAACCCTTTGTGTTTGTTGTCCATTTGGCTCCAGGGAGGCATATGTCCTCTAGGATTTTGTCCAAGCTCAGGTTTGATCTCATCATTCTCCTATTAAAGTAATCTGGGTCATCTTGTAGTTGAGGCAGCTTGAAGATCTCCCTTATTTTATCAGGGTGGGTGTGAACAATCCTCCCTCTGACCAGAGTTCTATAGTCATAGAATGCGGTTCCAGCTATTCTCTGCCTATCCGTCTGCCACAGATTTGCGTAGAATTCCTGAACCATGTTTCTTCCCACCTTTGTTTCAGGATTAGCTAGGACTTCCCAGCTCCTGTTTCGAATTTGCTCTTGAATCTCCGGATATTCGTCTTCTTTTAGATCGAATTTAACTTCTGGGATCACTGATCTTAGACCCATTATTTTGTAGTAATGGTCTGAATGTTCTTTGGTTAAGAACTTCCCTTGATTCCAAAGTGGTTTTGGAATATTCTCTTTCTTGCCTCTTGAGTTGGTTTGTTTTCTCTTAGGAGCCATGATCTTAGTAGGTATTGGCTTAGTGATCACGGATAAACACACCAAACTTAGAAGTTTGCTTGTCCTCAAGCAAAAGAAAGGAAAGAAGAGGGATATGAGGAGAGCCAAGTCCGAATGGTGAAGGTGAGGGGGAGGCCGAACTAGGATTTAAAGAGAAGGGGGGTGGGTTTCGAAAATTTTGAAGAAGATATGATAGAAGATATGATTTGTAAAAGATAAGTATGATAGGAAAAGGATGCACTTTAAAATTTTAAAAGATATGAATAATATGAAAGATATTCAAAAAAAAGATAGCTTTGTTTTGAAAAAAATATTGTGAAGATTTGAAAAAGGTATTGATGAGTTGAAAAGATTTTAGAGGGAAAAGAGATAGATTTGTTTTGAAAAGGATTTGAAAAGAATTTGAAGAGGATTAAAGAAAAAGGGTTTATGAATTAAGATACATTTGATATCTTTTGAAAAAGGATTTGAAAAATTAGGATTTTTAATATGTTTATGCAAGAAATCATGAGTTGAAACATGAAAAATGGAAAAAATTTTGAAGTGAAAACGAAATCACCTACTCCCCACAATCCTAGCGTTAAACGCCCAACTGCTGCATGTTTTGGGCGTTTAACGCCCAATTGGTGCTTGGTCTGGGCGTTTAACGCCCAGCTGTTGCTTCTAGCTGGCGTTAAACGCCAGAAACTCCTTTGTCACTGGGCGTTTTTCTGAACACCCAGGATGCTGTAAATCTGGCGTTTAATGCCCAGATGGCATCTCTACTGGCGTTAAACGCCCAATAGATGCTCCTTTTGGGCGTTTAACGCCCAAAACAGCTCTTACTGGCTTTTTCGCACCAGTGATCTTCTTTTTGTTGTTTTGTATTCTGAATCCTTCTGCAACCCTGTGAACTTATGCAATTGATTCTTTACCTTGAAGATTATTTTTATTTAAACCTGTATAAAAAAATATATAAAATAAAACAAAAAGAAATTAATAAGAAAAAGTTTTGCTAATGGCTGGGTTGCCTCCCAGCAAGTGCTTCTTTATTGTCTTTAGCTGGACTTTGCTGAGCTTTTAATCTAGCCTCAGCTTTGAGTACTCTTGCTCAACATTGCCTTCAAGATAATGCTTGATTCTTTGTCCATTAACAATGAACTTCTTATTAGAATCAGTGTCTTGAAGCTCCACAGAGCCATATGGTGATACACTTGTAATCACATATGATCCCCTCCACCGGGATTTTAGTTTCCTGGGGAATAGTCGGAGCCTAGAGTTAAACAGCAGAACCTTCTGTCCTGGTTCAAAGACTCTAGATGATAGCTTTCTGTCATGCCACCTTTTTGCTTTCTCTTTGTAAAGCTTGTCATTTTTGAAAGCAGTGAGTCTGAATTCCTCTAGCTCATTTAGCTGGAGTAATCTTTTTTCTCCAGCTAATCTGGCATCAAAGTTTAGGAATCTGGTTGCCCAGTAGGCCTATGCTTCAGTTCTACAGGCAGATGACAGGCCTTAGCATACACAAGCTGGTATAGAGAGGTCCCTATAGGAGTCTTGAATGCTGTTCTGTAAGCCCACAGAGCATCATCCAAGCTTCTCGCCAAATCCTTTCTACGGGTACTTACTGTCCGTTCCAGGATTCTTTTTAGTTCTCTATTAGAGACTTCAGCTTGCCTATTTATCTGTGGATGATATGGAGTTGCCACGTTGTGGCTAATTCCATACTGGACCATGGCAGAGTAAAGCTGTTTGATGCAGAAGTGGGTGCCCCTATCACTGATTAGTACTCTAGGGACACCAAACCTAATGAAGATATGTTTCTTGAGGAACTTCAGCACTGTCTTAGTATCATTAGTGGGTGTGGCAACAGCCTCTACCCATTTGGATACATAATCCACTGCAACCAGAATATAAGTGTTTAAGTATGATGGTGGGAAAGGCCCCATGAAGTCAATGCCCCATACATCAAACAACTCAATTTCCAAGATTCCTTGTTGAGGCATGGCGTAACCATGAGACAGATTACCAGCTCTCTGGCAACTGTCACAGTTACGTACAAACTCTCGGGAATCTCTATAAAGGGTAGGCCAGTAGAAGCCACATTGGAGGACCTTGGTGGCTGTTCGCTCACCTCCGAAGTGGCCTCCATATTGTGACCCATGGCAATGCCATAAGATCTTCTGTGCTTCTTCTCTAGGCACACACCTTCGGATTATTCCGTCTGCACATCTCTTAAAGAGATAGGGTTCATCCCATAAGTAGTAATTTGCATCAGTAATTAATTTTTTCTTTTGTTGTCTACTGTACTCCTTGGGTATGAACCTTGCAGCTTTATAGTTTGCAATGTCTGCAAACCATGGTGTTTCCTGAATGGCGAACAAATGCTCATCCGGAAAGGTTTTAGAGATCTCAATAGAGGGAAAGGACACCCCTTCTACTGGCTCTATCCGGGACAGATGATCAGCCACTTGGTTTTCTGTCCTTTTTCTGTCTCTTATTTCTATATCAAACTCTTGCAGAAGCAACACCCATCTTATGAGCCTGGGTTTTGAATCCTGCTTTGTAAGTAGATATTTAAGAGCAGCATGGTCAGTGTACACAATCACTTTTAATCCTACTAAGTATGATCTAAACTTGTCAATGGCATAAACCACTACAAGCAATTCTTTTTCTGTGGTTGTGTAATTTTTCTGGGCATCATTTAAAACACGGCTAGCATAATAAATGACATGCAAAAGCTTGTCATGCCTCTGCCCCAATACTGCACCAATGGCATGGTCACTGGCATCACACATTAGTTCGAATGGTAATGTCCAGTCTGGTGCAGAAATAACTGGTGCTGTGACCAGCTTAGCTTTCAGAGTTTCAAACGTCTGCAGACACTCTGTGTCAAACACAAATGGCATGTCAGCAGCTAGCAGATTGCTCAGAGGTTTTGCAATTTTTGAAAAATCCTTTATAAACCTCCTATAGAATCCTGCATGCCCTAGAAAGCTTCTGATTGCCTTAACATTAGCAGGTGGTGGTAATTTTTCAATTACCTCTACCTTAGCTTGATCCACCTCTATTCCCTTGTTCGAAATCTTGTGCCCAAGGATAATCTCTTCAGTCACCATAAAATGACATTTTTCCCGGTTTAAAACCAGGTTAGTCTCTTGGCATCTTTTCAGAACCAGTGTCAGGTAATCAAGACAGGAGCTAAATGAGTCTCCATATACTGAGAAGTCATCCATGAAGACTTCCAGAAAATTTTCCACCATATCAGAGAAAATAGAGAGCATGCATCTCTGAAAGGTTGCAGGTGCATTACACAGCCCAAATGGCATCCTTCTGTAGGCAAATACTCCAAATGGGCATGTGAATGCTGTTTTATCTTGATCCTGGGGATCTACTGCAATTTGGTTGTAGCCTGAATAGCCATCCAAAAAGCAGTAATAATCATGACCTGCTAGTCTTTCTAGCATCTGGTCTATGAATGGTAAAGGAAAATGATCATTTCTGGTGGCTGTATTGAGCCTTCTATAGTCAATACACATGTGCCACCCTGTAACTGTTCTTATGGGAACCAGTTCATTTTTTCATTATGAACCACTGTCATGCCTTCCTTTTTGGGGACAACTTGGACAGGTTTCACCCAGGGGCTATCAGAAATAGGATAAATAATCCCAGCCTCCAGTAACTTGGTGACCTCTTTCTGTACCACTTCCTTCATGGCTGGATTTAGCCGCCTCTGTGGTTGAACCACTGGCTTAGCATCATCCTCCAATAGGATCTTGTGCATGCATCTAGCTGGGCTTATGCCCTTAAGGTCACTTATAGACCACCCAAGAGCTGTCTTGTGTGTCCTTAGCACTTGAATTAGTGCTTCCTCTTCCTGTGGATTTAAAGCAGAGTTTATGATCATTGGAAAAATGTCACCTTCTCCCAGAAATGCATATTTCAGGGATGGTGGTAATGGTTTGAGCTCGGGTTTATGAGGTTTTTCCTCTTCTTGAGGAAGTTTCAGAGGCTCTTTCAATTCCTCTGAATCCTCCAGATCAGGCTGAACATCTTTAAAGAAGTCTTCCAGCTCTGATTCGAGACTCTCAGCCATGTTGATCTCCTCTACCAAAGAGTCAATGAGATCAACTTTCATGCAGTCTTTTGGTGTGTCTGGATGCTGTATGGCTTTGACAGCATTCAACTTAAACTCATCCTCATTGACTCTCAGGGTTACTTCCCCCTTTTGGACATCAATGAGAGTTTGTCCAGTTGCTAGGAAAGGTCTTCCTAGAATGAGAGTAGCACTCTTGTGCTCCTCCATTTCCAGCACTATAAAGTCAGTGGGAAAGGCGAATGGCCCAACCCTGACAATCATGTCTTCAATCACGCCTAATGGGTATTTAATGGAGCCATCAGCAAGTTGGAGACATATCCGGGTTGGTTTGACTTCTTCAGTTAAACCAAGCTTTCTGATAGTGGATGCAGGTATTAGGTTGATGCTTGCCCCAAGATCACATAAAGCTATCTTGGTGCAATCACCCTCTAATATGCATGGTATCATAAAGCTCCCGGGATCTTTAAGCTTTTCTGGGAAGCTTTTCAGAGTGACTGCACTGCATTCCTCAGTGAGGAGAACTCTTTCAGTTTCTCTCCAATCCTTCTTATGACTCAAGATCTCTTTCATGAACTTGGCATAAGAGGGTATTTGCTCAAGTGCCTCTACAAACGGAATCTTTATTTCAAGAGTCCTGAGGTAGTCTGCAAAGCGAGCAAATTGCTTATCCTGCTCCTCTTGGCAGAGTTTTTGAGGATAAGGTATCTTGGCTTTGTATTCCTCAACCTTAGTTGCTGCAAGTTTATTTCTTACAGAGATGGTTGGAGAAGCCTTTTTAGAGGGGTTGCTATCAGCACTTGTGTGTGTATGATCCCTCACTGGCGTTTGGATGCCATGGTTAGAAGCTTGATTGGCGTTGGACGCCAGCTTCTTACCTGTTTCTGGCGTTTGAACGCCAGAGCTTAGCTTCCATTGGGCGTTTAATGCCAGCTCCTTGCCTGTTTCTGGCATTTGAACGCCAGAATTGTTCCTCTCTAGGCTCTTACTGTCCTCAGAGGGATTTTGGATGATATTTTGCTCATCCTCTGTCAGTTATTCTTTTCTTGGCTTTCTGCTGCTCTGAAGTGAGGTATTTAATGTTTTCCCACTTCTTAATTGAACTGCCTGGCACTCCTTTGTTATCTGCTTTGATAATTGCTGTTTTGTCTGATTCAATTGTGCCTCCATATTTTTATTAATATTTTTTGTGTCTTGTAGCATCTCCTTGAATTCTGCTAGCTGTTTTGTTAGAAAACACAATTGTTGATTGAGTTCAGCAACTTGTTCTGGAGGACCAAGTTCAGTAGACACTGCTTTGGCTTCTTCTTTTATGGAGGACTCACTACTTATGTACAGATGCTGATTTTTGGCAACTATATCAATAAGCTCTTGAGCCTCTTCAATAGTTTTCCTCATGTGTATAGATCCACCAGCTGAGTGGTCTAAGGACATCTAAGCTCCTTCTGTAAGCCCATAGTAGAAGATGTCTAATTGCACCCACTCTGAAAATATTTCAGAGGGGCATTTCCTTAGCATCCCTCTGTACCTCTCCCAGGCATTATAAAGGAATTCATCATCCTCTTGTTTAAAGCCTTGGATATCCAGCCTTAGCTGTGTCATTCTTTTTGGAGGGAAATATTGATTCAGGAATTTGTCTGATAACTGTTTCCATGTCCTTATGCTTGCTGTGGGTTGGTTATTTAACCACCTTTTGGCTTGATCTTTTACAGCAAACGGAAACAGTAACAGCCTGTATACATCCTGATCTACCTCTTTGTCACGTACTATGTCAGCAATTTACAAGAATTGTGCCAGAAACTCAGCAGGTTCTTCCTGTGGAAGACCGGAATACTAGCAGTTTTGCTGCACCATGACAATGAGCTGAGGATTTAGCTCAAAACTGCCTGCTTTGATGGAGGGTATACAGATACTACTCCCATATACAGCAATAGTGGGATTAGCATATGATTCCAGAGTCCTTCTGGACTGTTCATTTCCACTTAGATCCATGATGGATAAAATGGAATTGATATGAATTGTAAAGAAGATATATTTTTGTTTTTATTTTACCGAAATTTTGGAGGGAAAACACCAAGGAACACCAAACTTAAAAATTTTAAGATCAAAACATAAGGAAGACTCAAGAACACTCTGAAGACTCACAAGAACAACAAGAACATGAAGAAAGGACACTAAACTTGAAATTTTTAGAAAACCAAAATAAAATTTTTGAAAACTAAAGAAAAGTTAACAGGAGAACACCAAACTTAAAGTTTGGCACAAGATTTATTTAAAGAAAAATTACTTTTGAAAAAGTTTTTTTTTTTTTTAAAAAATAGCCAATTACCAAGAACATAAGCACAACGCTCTAGCCAATTGAGCTATAAATTTAACGTGTTTTAACAAGGTATTTAATAAATAAAATTTTTTTGAAACTAAAAATTCAAAAAAGCACAAGAAAAACAAGAAAAGACACAAAACAAGACAAACCAAAGATCAAACAAGGAAAATAAACAAGAACAACTTGAAGATTAAGAAAAAACAATGAACACAAATTCTAAAATTTAAAATAAAATAAAATAAAATAAAATAAAATAAGAAAAAAATGCAATTGACACTAAACTTAAAATATGAAACTAAACTCAAGCAGAAAAACTCAATTATTAGTTTATAAAATTTTCGAAAAAAAAATAAGGATTTAAAAAAAAAGAAATTTTAACCAAAAACAATAATAGAAGACTCTAAACCAAAAAGAAAATTTTTTCCTAATCTAAGCAACAAAATAAACCGTCAGTTGTCCAAACTCGAACAATCCCCGACAACGGCGTCAAAAACTTGGTGCACGAAATGTGAATCACACTTTTCACAACTCGTACCACTAACCAGCAAGTGCACTGGGTCATCCAAGTAATACCTTACGTGATTAAGGGTCGAATCCCACGGAGATTGTTGGCTTGAAGCAATCTATGGTTATCTTGTAACTCTTAGTCAGGATATCAATTATAATTATCAGTTTGAATTATGAAAAATAAAAGAGCATGAAATAAATACTTGTTATGCAGTAATGGAGAATATGTTGGAGTTTTGGAGATGCTTTATCTTCTGAATCTCTGCTTTCCTACTGTCATCTTCTTCACGCACGCAAGTTTCCTCCTATGGCCAGCTGTATGATGGTGGATCACCGTTGTCAATGGCTACCATCCGTCCTCTCAGTGAAAATGGTCCAGGTGCGCTGTCACCGCACGGCTAATCATCTGTCGGTTCTCACTCATATTGGAATAGCATCCATTGATCCTTTTGCGTCTATCACTACACCCAACCCTTGTGAGTTTGAAGCTCGTCACAGTCATTCAATCCCTAAATCCTACTCAGAATACCACAGACAAGGTTTAGACTTTCCGGATTCTCAAGAATGCTGCCAATGGATTCTAGCTTATACCACGAAGATTCTGATTAAGGAACCCAAGAGATACTCATTCAATCGAAGGTAGAACGGAGGTGGTTGTCAGGAATGCGTTCATAGGTTGAGAATTGTGATGAGTGTCACGGATCATCACACCCATCATATTGAAGCGCGAATGAACATCTTAGATAGAAACAAGCGTGTTTGAATAGAAAACAGAAATAATTGCATTAATTCATCCAGACACAGTAGAGCTCCTCACCCCCAACAATGGAGTTTAGAGACTCATGCCGTCAAAGAGTACAAATTTCAGATCTGAAATGTCATGAGGTACAAAATAAATCTCTAAAAGTTGTTTAAATACTAAACTAGTAACCTAGGTTTACAGAAAATAAGTAAACCATGATAGATAGTGCAGAAATCCACCTCTGGGACCTACTTGGTGTGTGCTGGGGCTGAGACTTGAGCTTTTCACGTGCCTAGGCTATTTCTAGAGTTAAACACCAGGTTGTAACCTGTTTCTGGCGTTTAACTCTAACTTGTAACCTGTTTCTAGCGTTTAACGCCAGAATGCAACATGGAACTGGCGTTGAACGCCAGTTTACGTCATCTATCCTCGAGCAAAGTATGGACTATTATATATTGCTGGAAAGCCCTGGATGTCTACTTTCCAACGCAATTGAGAGCGCGCCAATTGGACTCCTGTAGCTCCAAAAAATCCATTCCGAGTGCAGGGAGGTCAGAATCCAACAACATCAGCAGTCATTTTTCAGCCTGAATCAGATTTTTGCTCAGCTCCCTCAATTTCAGCCAGAAAATACCTGAAATTATAGAAAAATACGCAAACTCATAGTAAAGTCCAAAAATATAAATTTTGCCTAGAAACTAATAAAAATATACTAAAAACTAATAAAAACATACTAAAACTACATGAAATTAACCCCAAAAAGCGTATAAAATATCTGCTCATCACACAGCAAGATCTGTGATTGATGTGGACAGAGGAGAGTTAGTCCTTCAAGTGAATGAGGACTACCTTGTGTTTAAGGCTCAAGGATCTTCTTCTGTAACCATCGAGAGGAAGCATGAAAAGCTTCTCTCAATACATAGTCAAACAGAGCCCCCACACTCAACTTCTAAGTTTGGTGTTGGGAAGCCAACATCAAGCTCTGAGTCTCAGTGAAGCTCTCTAAGAGCTCACTGTCAAGCTATTGACATTAAAGAAGCGCTTGGTGGGAGGCAACCCAATGTTATTTAATTATATTTATTTATTTTTCATTGTTATTTTATGCTTTCTTTAGGTTGATGATCATGTGAAGTCACGAAAACAATAACAAAAATTCAAAAACCGAATAAAAAACAGCATTAAAAATAATACACCCTGGAAGACAGACTTACTGGCATTTAAACGCCAGTAAGGATAGCTAAATGGGCGTTTAACGCCCAGCCTAGCAGTATTCTGGGCATTAAACGCCAGAATGGGCAGCACTCTGGGCGTTTAACGCCAGAAAGGGCTGTCTGGCATCTGGCTGGCGTTTAATGCCAGAAATTGGCAGCAGAGTGGCGTTTAACGCCAGGAAAGGTAGCAGGGCTGGAGTTTAACGCCAAGAAAGGTAGCAGAGCTGGCGTTAAATGCCAGATTTGGCACACAATGGGTGTTTAGACGCCAGAATGGTGTAGGGACTTGAATTCCTTGACACCTCAGGATCTGTAGACCCCACAAGATCCCCACCTACCCCACTTTTTCTTCTCTCCTCTTCACACCTTTCCATAACACTCTTCTCCAAACACCATTGACCAATCCCATCAATAACTCTTCCCCAAAATCCCCTCACCTATCAAATCCTACCCTCTTCCCCACAACCTCTTCACCACTCACATCCATCCATCATTAAACCCCACCTACCTCACCATTAAAATTCAAACCATATCCCTCCAAAACCCACCCACACATGGCCGAATACCCTCTCTACCTTACCCTATAAATACCCCTCCTTACCACCTTCAATTTCACACATCATACACAATACACCCCCTTGGCTGAACCCTCTCCTCACCTCCATCTCCTTCATTTCTTCTTCTTCTACTCATTTCTTTCTTCTTTTGCTCAAGGACGAGCAACCATTCTAAGTTTGGTGTGGGAAAAGCTAAAGCTTTTTGTTTTCCATAACCACTAATGGCACCTAAGGCCAGAGAAACCTCTAGAAAGAGGAAAGGGAAGACAATTGCTTCCACCTCCGAGTCATGGGATATGGAGAGATTCATTTCGAAGGTCCATCAAGACCACTTCTATGAAGTTGTGGCCAAGAAAAAGGTGATCCCCGAGGTCCCCTTTAAGCTCAAAAAGAGTGAATATCTGGAGATCCGACATGAAGTTCGAAGAAGAGGTTGGGAAATCCTCACCAACCCCATTCAACAAGTCGGGATCTTAATGGTTCAAGAGTTCTATGCCAATGCATGGATCACTAAGAACCATGACCAAAGTATGAACCCGAACCCAAAGAGTTGGCTCACAATGGTTCGGGGGAAATACTTGGATTTTAGTCCGAAAAATGTGAGGCTAGCATTTAACTTGCCAATGATGCAAGGAGATCCTCACCCTTTCACTAGAAGGGTCAACTTTGATCAAAGGTTGGACCAAGTCCTTAGGGACATTTGTGTGGAAGGAGCTCAATGGAAGAGAGACTCAAGAGGCAAGCCGGTTCAACTAAGAAGGCTTGACCTCAAACCAGTGGCTAGGGGATGGTTGGAATTCATCCAACGCTCTATCATTCCTACTAGCAACCGGTCTGAAGTTACAATAGACCGGGCTATCATGATCCATAGTATCATGAATGGAGAGGAAGTAGAAGTTCATGAGATCATATCCTTAGAACTCTACAAAGTGGCGGATAAGCCCTATACTTTGGCAAGGTTAGCCTTCCCTCATCTCATTTGTCACCTAGGCAATTCAGCTGGAGTTGTCATAGAGGAAGACACCCTCATTGAAGAAGATAAGCCCATCACTAAGAAAAGGATGGAGCAAACAAAAGAGCCCACTCATGGACCTCAACAAGAGCATGAGAAAGTTCCTCATCATGAAATTCCTGAGATGCCTCAAGGGATGCACTTTCCTCCACAAAACTAATGGGAGCAAATCAACACCTCCCTAGGAGAATTAAGTTCCAACATGGGACAACTAAGGATGGAGCACCAAGAGCATTCCATCCTCCTCTATAAAATTAGAGAAGACCAAAGAGCCATGAGGGAGGAGCAACAAAGGCAAGGAAGAGACATTGAGGAGCTCAAGCACTCCATAAGATCTTCAAGAGGAAGAACTAGCCGCCATCACTAAGGTGGACCCATTCTTTAATTTCTTTGTTCTTATTTTTCTGTTTTTTGAATTATATGCCCTATGTTTTATTTATGTTTGTGTCTTTATTACATGATCATTAGTGTCTAGTGTCTATGCCTTAAAGCTATGAATGTCCTATGAATCCATCACCTTTCTTAAATGAAAAATGTTTTTAATTGCAAAAGAACAAGAAGTACATGGTTTCAAATTCTATCTTGAAATTAGTTTAATTATTTTGATGTGGTGGCAATACCTCTTATTTTCTGAATGAATGCTTGAACAGTGCATATTTTTTTGAATTTGTTGTTTATGAATGTTAAAATTGTTGGCTCTTAAAAGAATAATGAAAAAGGAGAAATGTTATTGATAATCTGAAAGATCATAAAATTGATTCTTGAAGCAAGAAAAAGCAGTGAATAAGCAAGGCTTGCAGAAAAAAAAAGTGGCAAAAAAAAAGAGAAAAAGAAAGAAAAAGAAAAAGCAAGCAAAAAAAGCCAATAGCCCTTTAAACTAAAAGGCAAGGGTAAAAAGGATCCAAGGCTTTGAGCATTAATGGATAGGAGGGCCCAAAGGAATAAAATCTTGGCGCTACAAGTCCCTCTCATCTAATTGAAGCTAATTTTCATTGATAAGTTTAGAATTCATTGTATATTCTCTTCTTTTTATCCTATTTTGTTTTTAGTTTCTTAGGGATAAGCAACAATTTAAATTTGGTGTTGTGATGAGCGGATAATTTATACCCTTTTTGGCATTGTTTTTACATAGTTTTGAGTATGATTTAATTACTTTTTATTATATTTTTAGTAGTTTTTATTCAAAAATCATATTTCTTAACTTTACTATGAATTTGTATGTTTTTCTGTGATTTCAGGTATTTTCTAGCTGAAATTGAGGGACTTGAGCAAAAATCAGATTCAGAGGCTGAAAAAGGACTGCAGATGCTGTTAGATTCTGACCTCTCTGCACTCGAAGTGATTTTTCTGGAGCTACAGAAGCCTAATTTGCGCGCTTTCAATTGAGTTGAAATTTAGACATCCTGGGCTTTCCAGCAATATATAATAGTCTATACTTTGTCCGAGATTTGATGGCCCAAACTGGCATCCAAAGTCAACCTAAAACATCTTGGCGTAAAACGCCCAAACTGGCACCAGAATTGGAGTTAAACGCCCAAACTGGCACCAAAGCTGGCGTTTAACTCTAGGAAAAGCCTAAGAACGAAAAATCTTCAATGCTCAGCCCAAGCACACACCAAGTGAGCCCCGGAAGTGGATTTCTGCACTATCTGCACTTAGTTACTCATTTTCTGTAACCCTAGGTTACTAGTTTAGTATAAAAACTACTTTTAGAGATTTATTTTAAGGCTTCTAGTCCTTTTTTGTTAATCTTATGCTATTGTACATGTTTGGAGGCTGGCCTCACGGTCATTCCTAGACCTTTCACTTATGTATTTTCTACGGTGGAGTTTCTACACCCCATAGATTAAGGTGTGGAGCTCTACTGTTCTTCATGAATTAATACAAGTACTATTGTTTTTCTATTCAACTCACGCCTACTTCTTCTCTAAGATATTCACTCGCACTTCAACCTGATGAATGTGATGACCCGTGACACTCATCATCATTCTCACTTATGAACGCGTGCCTGACAACAACTTCCGTTCTATTTGCAATAGCTTGAGTGTGTATCTCTTGGCCTCCTAGTTCACGATGCATGATTGCCTCTCCTGACAACAGAGCATTTCATTCCGTGAGATCAGAGTCTTCGTGGTATAGGCTAGAACCATTGGCAACATTCCTGAGATCCAGAAAGTCTAAACCTTGTCTGTGGTATTCCGAGTAGGATCTGGGAAGGGATGACTGTGACGAGCTTCAAACTTGCGAATGTTGGGCGCAGTGACAGTGTGCAAAAGAACAATGGTCCTATTCCGACGCTAGCGGAAACCGACAGATGATTAGCCATGCGGTGACAGCGCATATGGATTTGTTTTCATCCGAGAGGATCATACAACTTGCCATGGAAGGAGGTAACGCATGGTTGGAAGAAGGCAATAGGAAAGTAGAAGTTCAGAAGCAACAAAGCATCTCCAGATGCTTATCTGAAATTACCACCAATAAATTACATAAGTATCTCTATTTTATTTTCTGTTTTATTTATATTTTAATTATCAAAATCTCATAACCATTTGAATCCGCCTGACTGAGATTTACAAGGATGATCATAGCTTGCTTCAAGCCGATAATCTCCATGGGATCGACCCTTACTCACGTAAGGTTTATTACTTGGATGACCCAGTGCACTTGCTGGTCAGTTACACGGAATTGTGAAGAAGTTTTGAGATCACATTCTCCCATACCACGTTTTTGGCACTATAGCCATGGAATGAACAATCACGATTTCGGCGTACCATGTACACATAAGCATCAAGTCACGGTTAGCATTGTTTTATGATAAACACTTAACCAATTTTTCAAATTTTCAAATTTTAGTTACCACCTTTATTTCTTTTGCCGCCAAGTGTAGAATGTTGAGGTTTTTGTCTTCTTTTGGTGAATATGTACAAGGGAGAAGAGATTGATGGAGGAGACAAGTCAAGGAAGTGGCACGGCTACCCTACGACTGAAAAGGAAAGTCACATGTTCTTGGAAGAGCACCTTGGGAAGCAAAATTCTGCACATTGGGTGGTTAGGTGTGCCCTCTTAATGACCGAACCTAACCCCCAATGAAGAAGCAATCCTTGTCCCTTCTCCATACTACATGCACCCCCTTCATTTTCACCATCACAAGTGCATCCCCATCATTCATTCTTCACTAAGTCTTGCTGTAAAAGGGACTTCTACATGAACGAGTTTGCAACCCCTAGTTCACTTCTTGTAACCCTTTTTTATTTCAAGCCATAACTGTGTTCTTCCCTTTAGCCATACACTTTACCTCACCTCCAAGTTACACTCTCATCTTACACTAGCCATCCAATCCCGTCATTCTACACCTCCTATTCGGCCAACCCCTAAGATAACCATGGCAACTTCGTCAAGCTTCAAGAGAATGAGGGGAAAGGAACCGGCTGTTGAGGAAGAAGAAGCCCCCTATGATAAATGGAGATTCAAATCAACTTTCCATCAAACACAATTCAATTGGATAAGTCCTAATAAAATATTACCAGAAATCCCTTTCTAACTCTCCGAGAATGAATACCCAAGGATAAAGGAGAAGATACAAAAAGGAGATGGGAAGCCCTCATTGATCCAATCACAAAAATCAATGTCAACATGATTAAGGAGTTCTATGCCAACGCAGCGAGGAAGGACACCAAAGTTGACACCTCTTACACAAGCTTTGTGAGGGGTGTAGAAGTTGATTTTAATCCCAAAGCCATCATGAAGGCTCTCGACCTAAAGGCAGTGCGTTTTGACAAGCCAAGTTATCATGAGAGGATAAATGGTGAACCGGAGTGTGATGAAATAGCCAATGATATTTGTGTGGTCGGATCAGACTGGGTGAGTGATGAGCGGATAATTTATACGCTTTTTGGCATTGTTTTTAGTATGTTTTTAGTAGAATCTAGTTACTTTTAGGGATGTTTTCATTAGTTTTTATGTTAAATTCACATTTCTAGACTCTACTATGAGTTTGTGTGTTTCTCTGTGATTTCAGGTATTTTCTGGCTGAAATTGAGGGACTTGAGCAAAAATCAGATTCAGAGGTGAAGAAGGACTGCTGATGCTGTTGGATTCTGACCTCCCTTCACTCAAAGTGGATTTTCTCGAGCTACAAAACTTAAAATGGCGTGCTTTGAATTGCGTTGGAAAGTACACATCCAGGGCTTTCCAGCAATATATAATAGTCCATACTTTGACCGAGTTTAGATGACGCAAAAAAGCGTTAAATGCCAGTTCTACGCTGCAGTCTGGAGTTAATTAACGCCAGAAACACGTCACAAACCAGAGTTGAACGCCAAAAACACGTTACAACTTGGCGTTCAACTCCAGAAGAAGCCTCTACACGTGTAAACTTCAAGCTCAGTCCAAGCACACACCAAGTTGAGTTTGGACAACTGACGGTTCATCTTGTTGCTCAGATTAGGTAATTTTCTTTTTGTTTTATTTTCAAAAATTTCTCATCTGTTTTCGAAAATTATTTCAGAATTTTAAGAATGAATTCTAGTATTTCATGAAGCATGTTGAAGCCTGACTGGCTGTAAAGCCATGTCTAAATTCATTTGGACTGGGGCTTCCAACCCAACATTATCAAAAGCAAGCTAGTTGTTGCTAATCCACCTGCTGTTGTTCCTGATCCACCTGATTTACATGCTAAAGCTTGACTGGCTATTAAGCCATGTCCTACCCTCAGATTGGAGCTTTAGACTAAAAAGCAAGATTCCTTGAATTCATATTAAAAATTTTGAAATCTTTATTTTTTTTTTCAAATGATTTTCGAAAAATATAAAATAAAAATCCAAAAAAAAATCATAAAATAAAAAAAAATCAAAAAAATATTTTGTGTTTCTTGTTTGAGTCTTGAGTCAATTTCAAGTTTGGTGTCAATTGCATTTCTTCTAAAAATTCTTTGCATTTTTTTTCGAAAATTCATGCATTCATAGAGTTCTTCATGATCCTCAAGTTGTTCTTGGCCAGTCTTCTTGTTGATCCTCATGTTTTCTTGTTTTGTGTCTTTTCTTGTTTTTTATATGCATTCTTGCATTCATACTGTCTATACATGAAAAATTTCTAAGTTTGGTGTCTTGCATGTTTTCTTTTCTTGAAAATTTTTCAAAAATATGTTCTTGGTGTTCATCCTGACATTCAAAGTGTTCTTGGTGTTCATCTTGACATTCATAGCATTCTTGCATGCATTCATTGTTTTGATCCAAAATTTTCATGCATTGCATCATGTTCATGTTTTTCTCTCTCATCATTAAAAATTCAAAAATAAAAAAAAATATCTTCCCCTTTTTCTCTCATAAATTTCGAAAATTTGGATTGACTTTTTCAAAAATTTTTAAAAAATCTAGTTGTTTTTATGAGTCAAATCAAATTTTCAATTTAAAAATCTTATCTTTTTCAAAATCTTTTTCAAAAATCAAATCTTTTTCATTTTTTTCTTATTTATTTTCGAAAATTATAAAAATATTTTTCAAAAATATTTTTTTTAATTTTATATCATATTTTCGAAAATCACATCATCAATTAATGTTTTGATTCAAAAATTTCAAGTTTGTTACTTACTTGTTAAGAAAGATTCAAACTTTAAGTTCTAGAATCATATCTTATGATTTCTTGTGAATCAAGTCATTAATTATGATTTTAAAAAAAAATCAAATCTTTTTCAAAACTAATTCTAATCATTTCTTTCTATCATATCAATTTAAAAATCTTATCTTTTTCAAAAATTTGATTTTCAAATATCTTTTCTAACTTCTTATCTTCTTATCTTTTCAAAATTGATTTTCAAATCCTTTTCAACTAACTAATTGACTTTTTGTTTTTTTCTTATCTTTTTCAAAACTTCCTAACTAACTCTCTCTCTCTAATTTTCGAAAATATCTCCCTCTTTTTCAAAAATTCTTTTTAATTAACTAATTATTTTAATTTTTGATTCATTCCTAATTTTCAAAAATTACTAACCTTTTTTCAAAAACTTTTATTAAAGTTTAACTTTAAATTTTAATTTTTAATTTTTGAAAATCCTCTCACCTCTCATCTTCTTCTATTTATTTATTCATCTACTAACACTCCTCTTCACCCAAAATTCGAACCCCTTCTTTTCCTCTAAGTTTGAATTCTTCTCTTCTTTACATTACATTCTTTTCTTCTTCTACTCACACAGGGGAACCTCTATACTTGGGCAAAAAGGATCCCTATTATTATTATTTTTCTGTTCCCTCTTTTTCATATGAGCAGGAGCAAGGATAAGAACATTCTTGTTGAAGCAGACCCTGAACCTGAAAGGACTCTGAAGAGGAAACTAAGAGAAGCTAAAATACAACAATCCAGAGACAACCTTACAGGAATTTTCGAACAGGAAAAGGAGATGGCAGCCGAAAATAATAATAATGCAAGGAGGATGCTTGGTGACTTTACTGCACCAAATTCCAACTTACATGGAAGAAGCATCTCCATCCCTACCATTAGAGCAAACAATTTTGAGCTTAAGCCTCAACTAGTTTCTCTAATGCAGCAGAACTGCAAGTTTCATGGACTTCCATCTGAAGATCCTTTTCAGTTCTTAACT
>NC_029785.2:62055351-62098291 GCF_000816755.2 Arachis ipaensis
AACCAGTTTATGTACACTTCTGAGAGGAATCCTGTGAGTAATGGGACGCCTCAGAAGAAGGGAGTTCTTGAAATTGATACTCTGAATGCCATATTGGCTCAGAATAAAATATTGACTCAGCAAGTCAATATGATTTCTCAGAGTCTGAATGGAATGCAAGCTGCATCCAACAGTACTCAAGAGGCATCTTCTGAAGAAGAAGCTTATGATCTTGAGAACCCTGCAATAGCAGAGGTGAATTACATGGGTGAACCATATGGAAACACCTATAATCTCTCATGGAGAAATCACTCAAATCTCTCATGGAAAGATCAACAAAAGCCTCAACAAGGCTTTAATAATGGTGGAAAAAACAGGTTTAGCAATAGCAAGCCTTTTCCATCATCCACTCAGCAACAGACAGAGAACTTTGAACAAAATACCTCTAATTTAGCAAACTTAGTCTCTGATCTATCTAAGGTCACTGTGAGTTTCATGAATGAAACAAGGTCCTCCATTAGAAATTTGGAGGCACAAGTGGGCCAGCTGAGTAAGAAGATCACTGAAACCCCTCCTAATGCTCTCCCAAGCAATACAGAAGAAAATCCAAAAGGAGAGTGCAAGGCCATTGACATGACCATCATGGCCGAATCCAAGGAGGAAGGGGAGGACGTGAATTCCAAGGAGGAAGACCTCTTGGGACGTCTAGTGATCAATAAGGAGTTTCCCTCTGAGGAACCAAAGGAACCTGAGACTCATCTAGAGACCATAGAGATTCCATTGAACCTCCTTATGCCATTCATGAGCTCGGATGAGTATTCCTCTTCTGAAGAGAATGAGGATGTTACTGAAGAGCAAGTTGCCAAGTTCCTTGGTGCAATCATGAAGCTGAATGCCAATTTATTTGGTAATGAGACTTGGGGAGATGAACCTCCCCTGTTCACCAATGAACTAAATTTGAGATACCTCAAGGGATGCACTTTCCTCCACATAATTTTTGGGAGCAAATCAACACCTCTCTAGGAGAATTAAGTTCCAACATGGGACAATTAAGGGTGGAACATCATAGGAGAATCACTAACACTATCTGAACTCTGAGTTCCTACAGATGCCAATAATTCTGAACTTCAATGGATAAAGTGAGATGTCAAAACTATTCAAGAGGCAAAAAGCTACAAGTTCCGCTCATCTGATCGGAGCTATGTTTCATTGATAGTTTGGAATTTATAGTATATTCTCTTCTTTTTATCCTATTTGATTTTCAGTTGCTTGGGGACAACCAACAATTTAAGTTTGGTGTTGTGATGAGCGGATAATTTATACGCTTTTTGGCATTGTTTTTAGTATGTTTTTAGTAGAATCTAGTTACTTTTAGGGATGTTTTCATTAGTTTTTATGTTAAATTCACATTTCTGGACTCTACTATGAGTTTGTGTGTTTCTCTGTGATTTCAGGTATTTTCTGGTTGAAATTGAGGGACTTGAGCAAAAATCAGATTCAGAGGTGAAGAAGGACTGCTGATGCTGTTGGATTCTGACCTCCCTGCACTCAAAGTGGATTTTCTGGAGCTACAGAACTCAAAATGGCGCGCTTCATATTGCATTGGAAAGTAGACATCCAGAGCTTTCCAGAAATATATAATAGTCCATACTTTGACCGAGTTTAGATGACGCAAAAGGGCGTTAAACACCAGTTCTACGCTGCAGTCTGGAGTTAAACGCCAGAAACACGTCACAAACCAGAGTTGAACGCCATAAACACGTTACAACTTGGCGTTCAACTCCAGAAGAAGCCTCTACACGTGTAAACTTCAAGCTCAGTCCAAGCACACACCAAGTGGGCCCCGGAAGTGGATTTATGCACCAATTACTTATTTCTGTAAACCCTAGTAACTAGTTTAGTATAAATAGGACTTTTTACTATTGTATTTTCATCCTGGATTGTATTTTTGATCCTGTGATCACGTTTTGGGGGCTAGCCTCTTGGCCATGCCTGAACCTTTCACCTATGTATTTTCAACGGTAGAGTTTCTACACTCCATAGATTAAGGTGTGAAGCTCTGCTGTTCCTCATGATTTAATGCAAAGTACTACTGTTTTATATTCAATTCAACTTATTCCGCTTCTAAGATATCCATTCGTTCCCAATAACATGATGGATGTGATGATTATGTGACGCTCGTCATCATTCTCACCCATGAACGCGTGCCTGACAAACACTTCCGTTCTACATGCAACCAAGCTAGAATGAGTATCTCTTAGATATCTAATACAGGGGACCAAGTCTGAGTTATTAGTATCTTCGTGGTATAAGTTAGAACCCATGGATGGCCATTCCTGAGATCCAGAAAGTCTAAACCTTGTCTGTGGTATTCTGAGTAGGATCTGGGAAGGGATGGCTGTGACGAACTTCAAACTCGCGAGTGCTGGGCGTAGTGACAGATACAAAAGGATAGTAAATCCTATTCCAGTATGATCGAGAACCTCCAGATGATTAGCCATGCCGTGACAGAGCATTTGGACCATTTTCACAGAGAGGATGGGATGTAGCCATTGACAATGGTGATGCCCTTACAGAAAGCTTGCCATGGAAAGGAGTAAGACTGATTGGATGAAGACAGCAGGAAAGTAGAGATTCAGAGGAATGAAAGCATCTCTATATGCTTATCTGAAATTCTCACCAATGATATGCATAAGTATTTTTATCTTTACTTTCTGTTTATTTATTATTATTATTCGAAAACTCCATAACCATTTGATATCCGCCTGACTGAGATTTACAAGGTGACCATAGCTTGCTTCATACCAACAATCTCCGTGGGATCGACCCTTACTCACATAAGGTTTTATTACTTGGACGACCCAGTGCACTTGCTGGTTAGTTGTGCGAAGTTGTGATGTTATGTTTGGACCATGGTTCTGTGCACCAGTTGTTGGCGCCATTGCCAGGGAAAGAACGAACAAATAATTTTACAACCTAATCTGAGTAACAATTTCGCATACCAGTGAGATATGCTAATAGAGCACCAAAGTTCTTCAAGAGAGGAGACCTTGTTCCAGAAGCAAAAGGGTGGTATGAATTTGTAAGGAGATCCATCCTAGCCACTGTAAATACCTCAGAGGTTAACATCAAACGAGCCACTTTGGTGCATTGTATTATGGTAGGAGGTGAGATTAAGGTCCATGAGTTCATTGCTAATGATATTCAAAAGATCTCTGAAAAGAGCTCCTCTGAATCTTGGCTCCACTACCCAAGCACCATCATCCGCTTGTGCATAAAGGCTAAGGTGCCCCTAGAGGATACAAATCTCGTGTGGCTACATCCGGGCATGTCGATCACTCTTGAAAGAATAAAGCTTGTCACCACAGCTCAACAACAAAGAAGGCCAAAAAATGAAAAAAAGATGGAGGAACAACAAGAGGAGGAGCCACAAGAAGAAGAACAACATCAAGAAGGGAAGCAACAAGAGGAACAACCAGCACAAACCTCAATAGATATGAGTGGAATGCAAGAAGCCATTGACGTGCTGTCAAGCGAGTTTATGAGAAGCCAAGAACAACAGAAGTACTTCCAATTTGTTCTCATAAACCAACAAAAAGAACTGAAGGAAAAATTAATGGAACAGCATGATGAGCAATACTCTAGACTCTCTTAGTCCATCAACCAAGTAATAGTGAGGCAGGACCCATTGGAAAACCACATGCAAGAGCTTGCCCAACATCACATTGATGGCATGAGAGCATTCAAGGAGTTCACTACTCTTCACAATTTAAGATATGAAAATCAACGAGATTATGACATGAATGCTCAAACCAAGCTCAACTACACACTGGAGCATATGCCTGGTCTAAATTCGGCATTTTCAAGTTATGATGAATACTTTAAGGAGAGAGGATACTTGGAAGTAGAGAGAACATTACGCCATGATGAGGCAGTGAAAAAGAAGATGAAGAAAGTTGGATTCTGGAAAAAGCTAAAGGGGAAACAAAAAGGCAAGGGAGAAACTAGCAATCAAGAAGAAGAGAGGAAGAAGAAAGGCAAGCAAGCTAAGAAATGAAAAGGTGGAATTGCTCCTTGTTGATCATATCTAAAAAAGAAAGAACATTTCTTCCTTTGGTTGATAATTGGTCTTTAGTTTAAGTCATTTTAAATTTTGTTGTGTTGTTTTTCTTTAATATTGTCATAAGTGTGCTAGCCTAGGTATGTGCTTTACTTTCACTTTACTTGAATGTATGTCTTGTCTCCTAATGAGTGAATTGTTGTGAGGGTATAGAATTTCCTCAAATGAATGAATTCTCGTTGCAAGTATAGTTCTATACCAACAAACAATTCTCACATAAAAAATTTGAGTTGTCACAAGTACAAACCCCAAATAAGAATTAACCGAAGTATTTGAACTCCGGGTCGTCTCACAAGGAATTGCAATGAAGTGTTTAATTATTGGCTATGAAAATGCAAGGGGGTTTGATTTAGAATTTGACAAGAAAATATAAATGACAAGAAAGTAAAATAACAAGAACTAATAAAAGAAATGGAAAGAACTCTTGGCTAGACATAGGTAATTAAGATCACCATCCTTGTCTACATACCAAATATTGGTAATTATGAGGAACCAAGCTCATTAAGTTTACTTCTATACTTGAAGTATATCAAATAGGATTGATCACATCAACCCATAAGTCCCAACCTATCTACTAATTAGATTAGTAGTGGGTTAGTGTCAATGGGTATCAAATTAACCACCAAGGGTTCTCAAATCACCAATTCAATGAAACCCAATGACTCAAGGTCACTCAATTCCCTTAGCCTAGGCCAAGAGTCAAGAAAACTACTCAAAAACTAGAGGAAACATTTTATCAAACACCTAGTATGCAAGAAAAGTAAACATCATAAAATGCAAGAGTTAAAGAAAATCCATAACCAACATAAACAAGAAATCAACACTAACAATCAAGATCAACATAAAAGAAACATGGAAACATAAAATTGCATTGAAAGAAAAATAGAAACCCAACAAGAGTGTATGAACATAAAAAGTGATATGAAAAGGAAATTAACAACAAGAACTAGAAGAACAAAGGTGTAATATCAAGGAATTAACAAGGGAAAACTAAATCAGAACAAGAATTGAAAGTTGATCTAAGAAAATTAAACCTAAGCTACCCTAAATTCTAGAGAGAAGGGAGAGCTTCTCTCTCTAGAATTCTACCTACAACATGATAAAAACTAAACTATGACTACTTGGTTCATTCCCCCCCTTCAATCCTTGGGTTCAACAGCATCAGAAATGAGTTAGATTGAGCCCAAAATGAGCTAGAAATTTCCCCCAACGAGTTGCCCAAAGTGGACCTACACAGCTCCATCAACATGCACGCGTACAGTGCACGCTCATCCCTAGACGTCAGGAAACTATGACAAATTTTATATCATTTTAAAGTCCCGGATGTTAGCTTTCCAACGCAACTAAAACTGCCTCATTTGGACCTCTTTAGCACAAGTTATAGTCGATTGAGTGCGAAGAGGTCAGGCTTGACAGCTTTGCGGTTCCTTCATTTCTTCATGAGTTCTCCCACTTTGCATGCTTTTCTCCTCACTTCTTCCATCCAATACTTGCCTTATGAACCTGAAATCAATCAACAAACATATCAAGGCATCGAATAGAATTAAAGTGAGTTAAATTTAGCTATTTTAAGGCCTAAAAAGCATGTTTTCACACTTAAGCACAAATCAAGGGAGAATTGCAAAACCATGCTATTTCATTGAATATATGGGAGAAAGGTTGATAAAACCACCCAAATTAAGCACAAGATAAACCACAAAATTGGGGTTTATCATCTCCATGTTTTCAATTGAATAAAAGAAAATGTTTGAAAACCATGAAGTGTGATTGTCCAAGTCGGTAGGAATAGAATAAGGATAAGTGGTGGTTTATGTTTGATTGTTAGTAAGCTCACTCATAAAAACAAAAAGGTAGAATGTCCTTCATAGTATGAGACTAGTTGCTGTTTATGGAACCTTTGAAAATAACAAGCCTTGGAAGAAAGAAATAGCAATAAGGAAAACAAGAAAAGCCAACGTTGGAAGGAAAGTTGGACCTCCAACGTTGGCAACCAAATATGAAAGAAAAAAATAAGCTAAGCACCAATAGCTAAACCTTGAGACACATGCCTGTGGTGTCTTTGTACTAGGATCTGCTTGGATGAATAGGTTCTAAGGAGTGTTTTAACACTTGGTAACATGGGTTAACTAACCCGGGATTATCAACCAAAAGTACACTATTAAGAGCACCCTAGTTACAAGGCATTTAGTGATCCAAAGAGGTGATGGGCACCAATGTCTCTAGGATGAAAGTTGAGCCAAGTGCCTGTAGTGTGTATGTGATGAGGGGAGGCTTGAGTTAGTAGGTCCGAGACGTAGTTTATCACCCAACACCTTGAGCCATCTGGGTCGGGAGTGTTGGCTGAAAACTTATATTAAAAGTTGCCTCAACACAAAACACTGAGCTATCAATAAAGAGCAAATTGCTAAGTAAAAAGAGCAAACAAAGATCAATAAACAACAAAGGTCATAGCAACATCTTAGTTGGAACTTAGAAGGACATCTTACACCTTGAGACTAATAAAAGTTGAGCTGGAAATGTATCTTGCATGAAACCCCTTGAACCAAGTATAATTGCTTCCCAATAAGGACTCATATCCCTCTCTGTTTTCATTCATTCCTTCTCATGATTCAGTGCTTGCTTGGGGACAAGCAAGATTTAAGTTTGGTGTTGTGATGCCAAAGCATCTTAGGCTAGTTTCACAAGCCTTTTTCTTGTGTTTTCATTAGGTTTTATGCACTTTCTTGAGCCTTAAGTAAGTATTTGGATAAGAATTTCATGAACCCATTGATTCAATCAAACTTGGTTATTTATGTGCTTTTCACAAGATTTTATGCAAATTTTGTTTGATGATTGAATGATGCAAATATCTTGTGATTATAGCAAACTTTGATGCAAGTGTTTGGTTGATTGTAGGTGGAAAGAAAGCTAAGAAAGGGAAAGCAAACAAGCAACAAAAAGGCCATGGAAAGAAGAAAGGGGAAGCAATGTTGGAGCCAAAGTTAGTGCTCCAACGTTGCCTCAAATGTTATGCTCAAGAGGTGCATAATTGGAGCCAAAGTTGGTGCTCCACCTATGCCTCAAACGTTAGCCAAGAAAGGTGGATAGTTGGAGTCATAGTTGGACCTCCAACTATACCTCCAACTACAAAAGAAGGCAACATTTGAGCCCAAAGTTGGACCTCAAACGTCACCCTAACCATTGCCATGAGGAAGGCCATAGTTGGAGCCATAGTTGGAGTCATAGTTGGACCTCCAACTATGCCTCCAACTACTCATCCAAGAGGCCATAGTTGGAGCCATAGTTGGACCTCCAACTATGCCTCTAACTACAACTATGATGTGCAACGTTGGAGCCAAAGTTGGTGCTCCAACGTTGCTAGTAACGTGAAGGTGAAGGGATGCCAACGTTGGAGGTAATGTTGGGGGTCCAACGTTACCTCCAACGTGGGCGATATATTTGAGGTTTTGAGATTGTAAAATCGTGTATCGACGGGTACGCATGGGTGAAGATTTTGGCAAAATAGCGCGCACGCGTAAATCGCGCAAACACGTGGGTGGGCCAACGTTGGTGCTCAAACATTGGGTCCAACGTTGAGTCCAACGTGCGCGATAAATTTCAAGAATTTGGAGTTAGAAAAAGTGCATCGATGCGTACGCGTGACCCACGCATACGTGTGGGTGAAGATTTTGGCCAAATGGCGCACACGCGTGACCCACGCGTATGTGTGGTTAGGCTAACGTTTGTGCTCAAACGTTGGGTCTAACATTGAGTCCAACGATAGGTCAAACTTTAGGGCCAACGTCCCAGCCTTAATAGGCCAAGTTTGACCCAACGTTTGAACTCAAACGTTGAACTCCAATGTAAGCTTCAACGTCAATCCAACTTCAATGAAAAAGGCATCCATGCAGAGTATAAACGTTAACTCCCTAAACGTCTCCTTCAAGGCCACTTCCAACTAGCTTCAACAGAGGCCAAAGGGCCCAGTCCAAGTACTTGAAGATTGAAAGAAGAAAGTGTATAAATAGATTAGAGTTTAAGTTAGAGAGGGGTTTTTTTACACACTGAGTACTGTAACCCTTCCCAATTTTACTTTCTCTGTAGATCTTAGTTTACTTTGAACGCACTTTTTCATTTCAATTTCCATTCCGAGAGCTATGAACAACTAAACCTCTTTCATTGGGTTAGGGAGCTCTATTGTAATTCAATGGATCAATTATAGTTTTCATTCATCTTCTTCTTTCCTTTCTCTTTGATTTACTAGAAAGCTTTCGATCTTAATTCAATTGAGTAGTTGTCTTGGGAAAGAAGCTATTCATACTTGGATTTCCATTGAGACTTGGAAAAAGGGATGAGAAAATCATGCTAGAAATGCTTTCTCATGTAGGACCGGATTAGGGGTTGGATAGATATAGTGACATGTAATCCTACCAATACTTTGATTTGGAAATACATGTGGTATAATCAGTGACCATACTTCATCTCTTCCCATGAGCAATTAGATCAAGGAATTGGGCAATTGCTCAAGCTTAGAAAGATTAAATTGCCAAGGAATTGGAATTCAATCACCTAAGATTGCTAAGAGATCAATGAGTTGCATGGATTGAGGAAGATATGAGAATGAACTTGATCCGGAGAATACAATATCTCCTGAGCCCAATGAACTCCCCATCTCTAATCTTTCCATTCTCTTTAATTTCTGTTATTTACTTTTATGGTTAACCACCCCATTCCCATTTATTTTTATGCAATTTAATTTCTGTTCTTTACATCTTGCAATTTACATTCCGTCATTTATATTCCTTGCCATTTACTTTTTCCGCCATTTAATTTTCTGCACAGCCAAATTCAAGTTTGATTCCGCTCAACTAGAATATTCCTCTAATTAAAGTTGATCAACAATCAATCCATGTTGGATTCGACCTCACTCTATTGTGAGTTTTTACTTGACGACAATCCGGTGCACTTGCCGGTGGAAATTTGTTAAGAGAAAAGTTTTCATGCATCAGTAAACCGTCGCCACCTTATGAATAATGCCATGTTTCTTCATTAAACATGTCATTCTTTTGTTACAAAAATGAGAGCCTTGATCACTTACGATCGCTCGTGGTGATCCAAAGTGGCAAATGATGTTATTTCGCACAAAAGAGACAACCATGTTAGCATCATCAGTATCGGTAGGAATTTCTTCCACCCATTTAGAAACATAATCAACTGCTAACAGAATATATAAGAAACCATTCAAGTTTGGAAAGGGACCCATGAAGTCAATACCCCAAACATAAAAAGTTTCACAAAACAACATGAGTTGTTGGGGCATCTCATCCCTCTTGGATATGTTTCCAAACCTTTGGCATTGGTGGCAAGAGTTACAGAAAAGATTTGCATCCTTAAAGAGTGTGAGCCACCAAAATCCACAGTCTAAGATTTTTCTTGCTGTTCTTTGAGGGCCAAAGTGGCCACCACTTTCAAAAGAGTGGCATGCCTCTAAGATAGACTAAATTTTGAATTTTAGAACACACCTTCTAATTATTTGGTTGGCACCACATCTCCATAGTCATCCCATATGTAATACTTGGACTCGCTCTTGAGCTTGTCCTTTTGATGTTTAGAAAAATGTGGAGGAAAGATGTGACTAACCAAATAAGTAGTAATGGGTGCATACCAAGGAACCACCTCGGATATTGCTTGCAAGCTATCAAGAGGAAATGCATCATTGATAGGAGTGGAGTCACTTTTTATATGCTCTAGGTGAGTCAAGTGGTCCATCACTAAATTTTGAGAACCACCCCTATCTTTGATCTCTAAATCAAACTCTTACAATAGCAATATCCAACGGATTAACCTTGGCTTTGACTCTTTCTTAGCTAGCAAGTACTTTAATCCGCATGGCTGGTGCGGAATTTATAACCCACAAACTAACCGGCAAGTGTACCGGGTCATACCAAGTAATACCTCAGGTGAGTGAAGGTCGATCCCATGAGGATTGAAGGACTAAGCAACAATGGTTGATTAATTTACTTAGTTAGGCAAACATAAAATAGTGGTTGAGAGTTCAAAGACATTAAACAATAGAAAGAATATTAAAGAAAGGCAAGTAAATAAGTTGGGAATAAAGTATGGAGAAACAGTTAAGGCTTTAGAGTTATCTATTTTCCGGATTGACTTTTCTTATTAATTTATTTTGATCATGTAAGACTTAATTCATGGCAACTATATGTGACTAGACCCTAATTCCTTAGACCTTTCTAGTCTCCTCTAAAATTCATCAATAGCCAATTCCTTGGTCAATTAATTCTAATTAGGGGGTGAAGTTCAATTCTAGTTATGTGCCACAGAAATCCTAATTACCCAAATATAAGAGGATTATATGTCACGTATCCCGTTAAATCTAGATAATTAAAATTTAGGAGAAGTTGTTTTCAAGCTGTTGTTCAAGTAAAGAGCTTTTCCAAGTTATACAAGAACTCAATTAGAAAGAGGATCATACTTCCGTTCCACCCAAATTCATAAAATAAAGAACGAAAACAATTCTTGAAATATAAATCAAAACATGAATTAAAATAGAAAATAATATTATCAATCCATACAATAGATAGAGCTCCTAACCTTAACAGTGGAGGTTTAGTTGCTCATGGCAAAAAGAAAATAAGGATTCTGATAAAATGTATTTTTGGTAGTCTGGAATGGAATGGGATCCCCTGTGGAATAATTCCATCTAATCCTAATTAATTTAAACTCTATATTCTAAAACTAAAATAATATCTTTTCCTATTTAAAAAAATAAAAATTAAAGTTTAAATCAGAATTAATTAAAGCAATTAGCATGTCTTCAATTGATGGATGGGGACCACTTGCTTCGTAGGGTCCACGCCTAACTTGGAGTGGGCATAACCATTCTTGTGTGAATCTCCCTTGAGTCTCTACTATCTCCTGGCTCTAGTCTATGTTTCTGGGTCAAAAACTGGGTCAAAACTCGGCCTGAAATTGCCCCCAGCATTTTCTGCAAATTCTGCATGTCGCGCATGTCACGTGTACGTGTCAGTCACGCGTACACGTCGATGGTCTTCTTCGCGTGTCACGCGTATGCGTCAGGTACACGCACGCATTGCTGAGCTACTTCGCTTTTCACGTGTACGCATCAGGTACTGATGAGCGGATAATTTATACGCTTTTTGGCATTGTTTTTACATAGTTTTCAGTATGTTTTGATTAGTTTTTAGTACATTTTTATTAGTTTTTAAATAAAAAATCACATTTCTGGACTTTACTATGAGTTTGTGTATTTTTCTGTGATTTCAGGTATTTTCTGGCTGAAATTGAGGGACTTGAGCAAAAATCAGATTCAGAGGTTGAAGAAGGACTACAGATGCTGTTGGATTCTGACCTCCCTGCACTCAAAGTGGATTTTCTGGAGCTACAGGAGTCCAAATGGTGCGCTCTTAATTGCGTTGGAAAGTATACATCCAGGGCTTTCCAGCACTATATATAATAGTCTATACTTTGCCTGAGTTTAGACGACGCAAACTGGCGTTCAACGCCAGTTCCATGCTGCATTCTGGAGTTAAACGCCAGAAACAGGTTACAAACTGGCGTTCAACTCCAAGAGAAGCCTCTACACGTTTAAAGCTCAATGCTCAGCCCAAGCACACTCCAAGTGGGCCCCGGAAGTGGATTTCTGCATCATTTACTCATTTCTGTAAACCCTAGTAACTAGTTTAGTATAAATAGGACTTTTTATTATTGTATTCGAAGACTTGGTTACTCCGGTTCCCCTCTGGGGCCGAGACCAATGAACTCCATTATCACTTATGTATTTTCAATGGTAGAGTTTCTACACACCATAGATTAAGGTGTGGAGCTCTACTGTTCCTCTTGAATTAATGCAAAGTACTATTGTTTTTCTATTCAATTCAAGCTTATTCCTATTCTAAGATATTCATTCGCACCCAAGAACATGATGAATGTGATGATTATGTGACGCTCATCACCATTCTCACCTATGAACGCGTGCCTGACAACCACTTCCGTTCTACATGAAGACGAGACAGAATGGGTATCTCTTAGATATCTAATACAAGGGACTGAGTCCGAGATATTAGAGTCTTCGTGGTATAAGTTAGAACCCATGGATGGCCATTCTTGAGATCCAGAAAGTCTAAACCTTGTCTGTGGTATTCTGAGTAGGATCTGGGAAGGGATGGCTGTGACGAGCTTCAAACTCGTGAGTGCTGGGCGTAGTGACAGACGCAAAAGGATAGTAAATCCTATTCTAGTATGATCGAGAACCGACAGATGATTAGCCATGCAGTGACAGACCATTTTCACAGAGAGGATGGGATGTAGCCATTGACAACGGTGATGCCCTACATACAGCTTGCCATGGAAAGGAGTAGGAATGATTGGATGAAGACAACATGAAAGCAGAGGTTCAGGAGGAACGAAAGCATCTCTATACGCTTATCTGAAATTCTCACTAATGAATTACATAAGTATCTCTATCTTTATTTTACGTTTTATTTATGTTTTAATTATAAATTCTCTATAACCATTTGAATCCATCTGACTGAGATTTACAAGGTGACCATAGCTTGCTTCAAGCCGACAATGTCCGTGGGATCGACCCTTATTCACGTAAGGTTTATTACTTGGACGATCCAGTGCACTTGCTGGTTAGTTTTGTGAAGTTGTGACAAAGTGTGATTCACGTTTGAGAGCACCAAGTCTTTGGCGCCATTGTTGATGATCGCAATTTCGTGCACCAAGTTTTTGGCGCCGTTGCCGGGGATTGTTCGAGTTTGGACAACTGACGGTTCATCTTGTTGCTCAGATTAGGTAATTTTATTTTAATTTTAAGCTTTTTGTTTTTATTCTTTTATTTTTGAAAAAATTTTCCAAAAAAATAAATAAATAAATAAATAAATACTTTCAAAAATATATTTTTCTTCAGAATTTTTAAGAATGAATTCTAGAGTTTCATGAAACATTTGAAGCCTGGCTGGCTGTAAAGCCATGTCTAATTCATTTGGACTGGGGCTTCCACCTATCAGCATAGAATGAAGTTGTATGAAGTATCAGCTGTTGTATGCCTGATTTGTATGCTAAAGCTTGGCTGGCCATTGGCCATGTCTAGTGTTTTGGACCAGAGCTTTCACTGAAAGCTTGGCTGGCTAGTAAGCCATGTCTAATTCCTGGATTGGAGCTTTAGACTAACATTGCAAGATTCCTGGAATTCCTATTAAAAATTTTGAAATCCTTATTTTCCTTTTTCCAATTAATTTTCAAAAAATATCCAAAAAATTTATTAAAATCATAAAAATAAAAAAAAATTAATTTGATGTTTCTTGTTTGAGTTTTGTGTCAGTTTTTAAGTTTGGTGTCAATAGCATATTTATCCCTTTCCTGCATTTTTCGAAAACTCATGCATGTATTCTTCATGATCTTCAAGTTGTTCTTAGTAAGTGATGAGCGGATATTTTATACGCTTTTTGGGGTTAATTTCATATAGTTTTTAGGATATTTTAGTTAGTTTTTAGTTTAATTCTATTAGTTTTTAGGAAAAATTCATATTTCTGGACTTTACTATGAGTTGTGTGTTTTTCTGTGATTTCAGGTATTTTTCTGGCTGAAATTGAGGGAGCTGAGCAAAAATCTGATTCAGGCTGAAATCTCTTCATCATCCATCATAGTTTACTCATTTGTTGTAAACCTAGGCTACTAGTTTAATATTTAAACAACTTTTAGAGACTTATTTTGTACCTCATGACATTTTAGATCTAAACTTTGTACTCTTTGACGGCATGAGTCTCTAAACTCCATTGTAGGGGGTGAGGAGCTCTGCTGTGTCTCGATGAATTAATGCAAGTAATTCTGTTTTCCATTCAAACACGCTTGTTCCTATCTAAGATGTTCATTCGCGCTTAACTGTGATGAAGGTGATGATCCGTGACATTCATCACCTTCCTCAAACCATGAACGTGTGCCTGACAACCACCTCCGTTCTATATCCGATTGAATGAGTGTCTCTTAGATTCCTTAATCAGAATCTCCATGGTATAAGCTAGAACTGATGGCGGCATTCATGAGAATCCGAAAAGTCTAAACCTTGTCTGTGGTATTCCGAGTAGGATTCAATGATCGAATGACTGTGACGAGCTTCAAACTCGCGAGTGCTGGGCGTTAGTGACAGACGCAAAAGGATGAAGAATCCTATTCCAGTATGATCGAGAACCAACAGATGATTAGCCGTGCTGTGACAGAGCATGTGAGCATATTCTTCACTGAGAGGATGGGATGTAGCCACTGACGACGGTGATCCCCTACATACAGCTTGCCATAGGAGGACGTGCGTGCGTGAACAAGAAGACAGAGGAAATCAGAGATTCAGAAGACAAGGCATCTCCAAAACTCCAACATATTCTCCATTACTGCATAACAAGTAACCTTTAATCCATGCTCTCTTGTTTATTTGCAATTCAACTGATAAACATAATTGACTTCCTGACTAAGATTTACAAGATAACCATAGATTGCTTCAAACCAACAATCTCCGTGGGATTCGACCCTTACTCACGTAAGGTATTACTTGGACGACCCAGTGCACTTGCTGGTTAGTGATACGAGTTGTGAAAAGTGTGATTCATAATTCGTGCACCAGTAAGTCTTCTTGTTTGATCTTTAAAATTTCTTGTTTTTTGTCTTTACTTATTTTCCATATGCATTTTCAATTTGTTAGTGTCTAAACATTAAAAATTTTTAAGTTTGGTGTCTTGCATGTTCTTCTTTTCTTCAAAATTTTCAAATATAAGTTCTTGGTGTTCATCTTGACATTCATAGTGTTCTTGCATGCATTAGTTGTTTTGATTCATAATTTTTATGTTTTGTTTCAATTTTGTGTTTTTCTCTCTCATCATTAAAAATTCAAAAATCAAAAAAATATCTTTCCCTTTTTCTCTCATAAATTTTCGAAAATTTGATTTGATTTAGTCAAAAGTTTTAAAAATTTAGTTGTTTTTTCTATGAGTCAAATCAAATTTTCAATTTAAAAATTCTATCTTTTTCAAATCTTTTTCAAAAATCAAATCTTTTTCATTTTTCTTTTATGATTTTCAAAAATTTCAAATTGATTTTCAAAAATCTTTTTCTTTTCTTGTTCATAATTTCAAAATCTTTACTAACAATTAATGTGATTGATTCAAAATTTTTTAAGTTTATTACTTGCCTATTAAGAAAGATTCAATCTTTAAATTTTAAATCCTATCTTTTTGTTTCTTGTTAGTCAAGTAATCAACTTTAATTTTCAAAATCAAATCTTTCTAAATTTCTTTTTCAAATCTTTTTCAAAATAAGTTTCAATCATATTTTTTTCAAAATTAATTTCAAAATCTTTTCTAACTTATTTTCTAGCTTCTTATCTTTTCAAAATTGATTTTCAAATCTTTTTCAATTAATCTTATCTTTTTGTTTGATTCATATCTTTTTCAAAACTACCTAACTAACCCTCTCTTTCTAATTTTCGAAAATCCCTTCCCTCTTTTTCAAAATTTCTTTTTTATTAACTAATTTTTTTAATTTTTACTTTAAATTAATTTCATTTTTCTTTTTTTGTATTCTCGAATTCTAACTTTAAATTTAATTTAAAACAAAAATATTTTTTAATTTAATTTATTTAATTTTTGAATTCTCTCATCTCTCATCCCCTTCTATTTATTTATTCATCTACTAACACCCCTCTTTCACCCAAGAATTCAAACTCATTCCTCTCCCTTGTGTTTGGATTCTTATCTTTTCCTTCCTCCATTATTCTCTTCTTATACTTACATAAAGAATCTCTATACTGTGACACAGAGGATTCCATATTTTCTTTTCTGTTTTCTTCTTTTTCATATGAGTAGGAACAAGGATAAGAACATTCTTGTTGAGGCTGATCCTGAACCTGAAAGGACTCTGAAGAGGAAGCTAAGGGAAGCTAAAGCACAACTCTCTGGAGAAAATCTGACTGAAATTTTTGAAAAAGAAGGAGACATGGCCGAAAATAATAACAATGCAAGGAAGATGCTTGGTGACTTTACTGCACCAAATTCCAATTTACATGGAAGAAGCATCTCAGTTCCTGCCATTGGAGCAAACAATTTTGAGCTTAAACCTCAATTAGTTTCTCTGATACAACAGAATTGCAAGTTTCATGGACTTCCATCAGAAGATCCTTTTCAGTTCTTAACTGAATTCTTGCAAATCTGTGACACTATTAAGACCAATGGGGTTGATCCCGAGGTCTACAGCTTATGCTTTTCCCGTTTGCTGTAAGAGACAGAGCTAGAATATGGTTGGGCTCTCAACCTAAGGATAGCCTGAACTCTTGGGATAAGCTGGTCACGGCTTTCTTAGCCAAGTTCTTTCCTCCTCAAAAGCTTAGTAAGCTTAGAGTGGATGTTCAAACCTTCAAACAGAAAGAAGGTGAATCCTTCTATGAAGCTTGGGAGAGATACAAGGAACTGACCAAAAAGTGTCCTTCTGACATACTTTCAGAATGGACCATCCTGGATATATTCTATGATGGTTTGTCTGAGCTATCAAAGATGTCACTGGACTATTCTGCAGGTGGATCCATTCACCTAAAGAAAATGCCTGCAGAAGATCAGAAACTCATTGACATGGTTGCAAATAACCAATTCATGTACACTTCTGAAAGGAATCTTGTGAGTAATGGGACGCCTATGAGGAAGGGAGTTCTTGAAATTGATACTCTGAATGCCATATTGGCTTAGAATAAAATATTGACTCAGCAAGTCAATATGATCTCTCAGAGTCTGAATGGATTGAAGGAATCATCCAACAGTACTATAGAGGCATCTTCTGAAGAAGAAGCTTATGATCCTGAGAACCCTGCAATAGCAGAGGTGAATTACATGGGTGAACCCTATGGAAACACCTATAATCCCTCATGGAGAAATCATCCAAATTTCTCATGGAAGAATCAACAAAAGCCTCAACAAGGCTTTAATAATGGTGGATGAAACAGGTTTAGCAATAGCAAACCTTTTCCATCATCCACTCAGCAACAGACAGAGAATTCTGAGCAGAATCCATCTAGCTTAGCAAATATAGTCTCTGATCTATCTAAGGCCACTTTAAGTTTCATGAATGAAACAAGGTCCTCCATTAGAAATTTGGAGACACAAGTGGGCCAGCTGAGTAAAAGAGTCACTGAAACTCCTCTTAGTACTCTCCCAAGCAATACAGAAGAAAATTCCAAAAGAGAGTGCAAGGCCATTGATTTGACCATCATGGCCGAACCTATAAGGGAGGGGGAGAACGTGAATTCTAGTGAGGAAGACCTCCTAGGATGCTCAGTGACCAATAAGGAGTTTCCCTTTGAGGAACCAAAGAAATCTGAGGCTCATCTAGAGACCATAGAGATTCCATTAAACCTTCTTCTGCCCTTCATAAGCTCGGATGAGTATTCTTCTTCTGAAGAGAATGAAGATGTCACTGAAGAGTAAGTTGCTAAGTACCTTAGTGCAATCATGAAGCTGAACGCCAAATTATTTGGCAATGAGACTTGGGAAGATGAACCTCCCTTGCTCACCAATGAACTAAATGCATTGGATAGGCAGAAATTACCTCAAAAGAAACAGGATCCTGGAAAATTCTTAATACCCTGTACCATAGGCACCATGACCTTTGAGAAGGCTCTGTGTGACGTGGGGTCAGGAATAAACTTAATGCCACTCTCTGTAATGGAGAAACTTGGAATCTTTGAGGTGTAAGCTGCCAAAATCTCATTAGAGATGGCAGACAACTCAAGAAAATAGGCTTATGGACTGGTAGAGGATGTGTTAGTAAAGGTTGAAGGCCTTTACATCCCTGCTGATTTCATAATCGTAGACACTGGGAAGGATGAGGATGAATCCATCATCCTTGGAAGACCCTTCCTAGCCACAGCAAAAGCTGTGATTGATGTGGACAGAGGAGAATTGGTCCTTCAACTGAATGAGGACAACCTTGTGTTTAAAACTCAAGGATCTCCTTCTGTAACCATGGAGAGGAAGCATGAAATTCTTCTCTCACTACAGAGTCAACCAAAGCCCCCATAGTCAAACTCTAAGTTTGGTGTTGGGAGGCCACAACCAAATTCTAAGTTTGGTGTTGAACCCCCACATTCAAACTCTAAGTTTGGTGTTGGGAAGTCCCAATAATGCTCTGCACATCTGTGAGGCTCCATGAGAGCTCACTGTCAAGCTATTGACATTAAAGAAGCGCTTGTTGGGAGGCAACCCAATGTTATCTAATTATATTTATTTATTTTTTATTGTTATTTTATGTTTTCTTTAGGTTGATGATCATGTGAAGTCACAAAAACTACTGAAAAATCAAAAACATAATAAAAAATAGAATGAAAAATAGCACACCCTGGAGGAAGAGTAGTCTGGCGTTAAACACCAGAAACAAGCATCTGTCTGGCGTTTAACGCCAAAAACAAGCATCTGCCTGGCATTAAACGCCAGAAACAGGCTACATTTGAGCATTTAACGCCAGAAACAAGCAGCAGTCTGGCGTTAAATGCCAGGATTGCACAGCAAGGGCGTTTTACACGCCTAATTGGAGCAGGGAAGTTAAGTCCTTGACCCCACTTGATCTGTGGACCCCACAGGATCCCTACCTTTTCTTCTCTCCTCTTCACACCTTTTCATAACCCTATTCCCCAAATACCCTTCACCAATCACCTCAATCCCTCTTTCCCATCACCCCCTCACCACTCACATCCATCTTCTCTTCCCCATAAACCCCACCTACCTCTAAAATTCAAACTCTTTTCCTCCCAAGCCCAACCATAATGGCCGAACCCTAATCCCTCCCCCACTCCTATATAAACCCCTCACTCCTTCTTCATTTTCACACACCACAACCCTTCTTCTCCCCCTTGGCCGAATACACCTTCTCCCTCCATCTCCTCCATTTTTCTTCTTCTTCTTCTTATTTCTTTCTTCTTTTGCTCGGGGACGAGCAAACATTTTAAGTTTGGTGTGGTAAAAAGCATTGCTTTTTATTTTTCCATAACCATCAATGGCACCTAAGGCCAGAGAATCCTCAAGAAAGAGGAAAGGGAAGGTAATTGCTTCCACCTCTGAGTCATGGGAGATGGAGAGATTCATCTTAAGGATCCATCAAGACCACTTCTATGAAGTTGTGGCCAAGAAAAAAGTGATCCCTGAGGTTCCTTTCAAGCTCAAAAAGAATGAGTATCCGGAGATCCGACTTGAGATCCAAAGAAGAGGTTGGAAAGTTCTCACCAACCCCATTCAACAAGTTGGGATCTTAATGGTTCAAGAGTTCTATGCAAACGCATGGATCACTAGGAACCATGATCAAAGTGTGAACCCGAATCCAAAGCATTGGCTCACCATGGTTCGGGGGAAATACTTAGATTTCAGTCCGGAAAATGTAATACCTCAAGGGATGCACTTCCCTCCACAAAACTATTGGGAGCAAATCAACACCTCCCTAGGAGAATTAAGTTCCAATATGGGACAACTAAGGGTGGAACACCAAGAGCACTCCATCATTCTCCATGAGATTAGAGAAGATCAAAGAGCTATGAGGGAGGAGCAACAAAAGCAAGGAAGAGACATAGAGGAGCTCAAAAGCACCATTGGTTCTTCAAGAAGAGGAAGATGCCATCCTCACTAAGGTGGACTCATTCCTTAATCTCCTTGTCTATTTATTTTACTGTTTTTCAATTTTTGAGCTTTATGTTTTATTTATGTTTGTGTCTTCACTATATGATCACTAGTGTCTAAGTGTCTATGCCTTAAAGTTGTGAATGTCCTATGAATCCATCACCCTTCTTAAATGAAAAATGCTTTAATTACAAAAGAACAAGAAGTGCATGAATTTCGAATTCATCCTTGAAATTAGTTTAATTATTTTGATGTGGTGATAATACTTTTTGTTTTCTGAATGAATGCTTGAACAGTGCATATGCCTTTTGATATTGTTGTTTATGAATGTTAAATATGTTGGCTCTTGAAAGAATGATGAAAAAGGAGACATGTTATTTGATAATCTGAAAAATCATAAAATTGATTCTTGAAGCAAGAAAAAGCAGTGAAGAACAAAGATTGCAAAAAAAATGCGAAAAAAAAAGAGAAAAGAAAAATGGCGAAAAAAAAAGAAAGAAAAAGAAAAAGCAAGCAGAAAAAGCCAAAAGCTCTTTAAACCAAAAGGCAAGAGAAAAATACCAATAGCCCTTAAAACCAAAAGGCAAGGGTAAAAAGGATCCAAGGCTTTGAGCATCAGTGGATAGGAGGGCCTAAAGGAATAAAATCCTGGCCTAAGCGGCTAAACCAAGTTGTCCCTAACCATGTGCTTGTGGCGTGAAGGTGTCAAGCTAAAAGCTTGAGACTGAGCGGTTAAAGTCGAGGTCCAAAGCAAAAGAAGAGTGTGCTTAAGAACCCTGGACACCTCTAATTGGGGACTTTAGCAAAGCTGAGTCACAATCTGGTGGTATTTATGTATCCGGTGGTAATATTGGAAAAGAAGAGTGTGCTTAAGAGTGTGTCTGTGGCATTTATGTATCTGGTGGTAATATTGGAAAACAAAGTGCTTAGGGCCACGACCAAGACTCATAAAGTAGCTATGTTCAAGAATCAACATACTGAACTAGGAGAATCAATAATACTATCTGAATTCTAAGCTCCTATAGATGCCAATCATTCTGAGCTTCAAAGGATAAAGTGAGATGCCAAAACTATTCAAGAGGCAAAAAGCTACAAGTCCCGCTCATCTGATTGGAGCTAAGTTTCATTGATATTTTGGAATTTATAGTATATTCTCGTCTTTTTATCCTATTTGATTTTCAGTTGCTTGGGGACAAGCAACAATTTAAGTTTGGTGTTGTGATGAGCGGATAATTTATACGCTTTTTGGCATTGTTTTTACATAGTTTTCAGTATGATTTGATTAGTTTTTAGTATATTTTTATTAGTTTTTAAATAAAAAATCACATTTCTGGACTTTACTATGAGTCTGTGTGTTTTTCTGTGATTTCAGGTATTTTCTGGCTGAAATTGAGGGACTTGAGCAAAATTCAGATTCAGAGGTTGAAGAAAGACTGCAGATGCTGTTGGATTCTGACCTCCCTGCACTCAAAGTGGATTTTCTGGAGCTACAGAAGTCCAAATAGTGCACTCTTAATTGCGTTAGAAAGTAGACATCCAGGGCTTTCCAGAAATATATCATAGTTCATACTTTACCCGAGTTTAGATGACGCAAACTGGCGTTCAACGCCAGTTCCATGCTGTATTCTAGAGTTAAAGGCCAGAAACAGGTTGCAAAGTGGAGTTAAACGCCAGAAATAGGTTACAAACTGGCGTTCAACTCCAAGAGAAGCCTCTACACGTGTAAAGCTCAATACTCAGCCCAAGTACACACCAAGTGGGCCCCGGAAGTGGATTTCTGCATCATTTACTCATTTTTGTAAACCCTAGTAACTAGTTTAGTATAAATAGGACTTTTTATTATTGTATTCGAAGACTTGGTTACTCCGGTTCCCCGCTGGGGCCGAGACCAATGAACTCCATTATCACTTATGTATTTTTAACGGTAGAGTTTCTACACACCATAGATTAAGGTGTGGAGCTCTGCTGTTCCTCATGAATTAATGCAAAGTACTATTGTTTTTCTATTCAATTCAAGCTTATTCCTATTCTAAGATATTCATTCGCACCCAAAAACATGATGAATGTGATGATTATGTGATGCTCATCACTATTCTCACCTATGAACGCGTGCCTGACAACCACTTCCTTTCTACATAAAGACGAGACAGAATGAGTATCTCTTAGATATCTAATACTGGGGACCGAGTCCGAGATATTAGAGTCTTCGTGGTATAAGTTAGAACCCATGGATGGCCATTCCTGAGATCCAGAAAGTCTAAACCTTGTCTGTGGTATTCCGAGTAGGATCTGGAAAGGGATGGCTATGACGAGCTTCAAACTCGCGAGTGCTGAGCGTAGTGACAGATGCAAAAGGATAGTAAATCCTATTCCAGTATGATCGAGAACTGACAGATGATTAGCCATGCAGTGACAGCGCATTGGACCATTTTCACAGAGAGGATGGGATGTAGCCATTGACAACGGTGATGCCCTACATACAACTTGCCATGGAAAGGAGTAGGAATGATTGGATGAAGACAATAGGAAAGCAGAGGTTCAGGAGGAACGAAAGCATCTCTATACGCTTATCTGAAATTCTCACCAATGAATTACATAAGTATCTCTATCTTTATTTTACGTTTTATTTATGTTTTAATTATAAATTCTCTATAACCATTTGAATCCATCTGACTAAGATTTACAAGGTGACCATAGCTTGCTTCAAGCCGACAATCTCCGTGGGATCGACCCTTACTCACGTAAGGTTTATTACTTGGACGACCCAGTGCACTTGCTGGTTAGTTGTGCGAAGTTGTGACAAAGTGTGATTCACGTTTGAGAGCACCAAGTCTTTGGTGCCATTGTTGATGATCGCAATTTCGTGCACCAGGTACGCGCACGCATCGCCATGGAAAGCTCCAAATCATGTGTACGCGTCTGGTACGCGCACGCGTCGCTCCTCGCTGATCATCTCCTTGGTTTCTTCTCTTTCTCTATAGAAACTCCATCAAATTCATCCGAATGCTACCTAAAATAAACAGAATTGCACAAGACTTAAAGTAGCATCCATAGTGGCTAAAAGATAGTTAATTCTTGATAAAACTTAACAATTTAAATGCAAATTCACTAGGAAAAGATTGAAAAGATGCTCACGCATCACAACACCAAACTTGAATTGTTGCTTGTCCTCAAGCAACCAAGCTAATATAGGCTTAGAATGAGAATTTGCATGAGAATGAAAGTTCGATTAAGCTCATGTCTCTTCTTCTAGTGGGGTTTACAACTGCAATCTTGAATAGATTTGGCATCTCACTCTCCTTTGAATCAGAAGGATGTCAGTGTCATTCGGAATTAGAATCCGGATAATATTATGAATTCTCTGTTCTTTTGTAACTCAATTTAACCTTTGAACACAGCAATTTTTCTTTTCTTTGGTACTTTGCACCTTGAGCCTAGCCGTGACTTTAAATTTTTTGTCTCAAGCTTCACTTGACACAAAACACCACAAGCACTTAACTGGGGAACTCTCTTTAAGTTCTGATTTTTCTTTCTGTTACTCCCAGACAGTGGTGCTCAAAGCCTTTGGTATACTCTGCTAATTGCAATTGATCTCGACTCTAAATGTTTTATCTCAAGGATTACTTGACACAACAAGCATGTGACTAGGGAAACAACTCTTTGAGCTTTTAATCATGTCTGACCTCCCTAGTCATTGATGCTCAGAGCCTTGGACCTTGCTTTTATATCTTCTTTTTTTTTTTTGCTGTCTCTTTTGCTTCAAGGATTAAATTTTTGTTTATTTTCGAGAAGTCATAATAATTCTCTAAATTCCTGTTCCTTGTACATCCACATTCTTTTATTCAAATTTAAATATGCACTGTTCATGTCATGCATTCAGAGTCACAGAAAATACCACCACATTTAAGTGAATAAGACTACTCTTCAATATAAACTCAATTTCTCATGCAATACATCACTTATTTTTCTTTTTCTTTTTAGATTCAAGTTCAATGAGTGGTACATGAGACAAATAACAGAATGAAACTAATTCTAAGAATTGAAAGTACTAAAGACCATGCACGAAATCAAAGCAACAGAAAACAGAAAATAGTAAAATAAGAATGGAAGAGAAATAGAATGAAAGGAACTTAACTACCTCAGTTATTCTAGTGGCCATCTCATTCCTCCATGAAGAACATTTATCTTCCTTTGGTGCTATTAAAATAAGCAGAAAAGCCATAAGCGTAGCGACAACAACAAACTTAAAGGTTTGCTTGTCCTCAAGCAAAGAAGAACTGAAAACAACAACAAATAGTAAGATGAAAGAAGAATAAAAGGATAAGAGAGAATTTTGATTGGGGAGGTGGATGATTTGAAATCAGGCGCTGGGGGGTTTAATTTGGGCGTCGCATGCGATGCGTACGCGTAAGGCACGCGTACGCGTAGATCGCGCAAATTTCAAGCGACACGTACGTGTGGACTTAGTTTGTGCGAATCGCGCAAATGCGGCCGCGCGCACGCACAACTCTCTTCTCGCGTGGTCTGGGAATCAAAATTTTCAGATGACGCGTTTGCGTCATGCACGCGCACGCGTGGATAGCCATTTGGGGAAAGGACGCACTGATAAACCCCATATTTAGGGTGTATCTTGTAACGACCCAATTTTCAATAGGTCTAGATCATACTGGAAACTGAGCGCTACCAATTTGTCTTCCTAATTATTATCTATTATTTATCATATGAGCTTGATTCGTTGTTAAAGGCGTAGTTAATTTGTGAGGTATATTTTTTTTTTAAAACGTTTGGATTAATAGACGGAATCATTCATAATCAACTCACAACTGATAACAGATAAAACAGTTATAAGCAACCACACATAAATACATCACAAGTAGCTAGCAACATTTAGTGATTCAGCCTTTATTAGAGTATAGACCTTTAGTTAGAACACCCCTAGATATAGCTAGATAATAACTATATACATATACATACATACAACATCCCAGGTCCTGACCTGTTCAAGAGGTCCCTAAGCTGGCACCTAGGCTAGCCTAGACTCTATACTCACCTAGTCCTTCTAAACTACTAAAGCGAGGGAAAGTACGTTCTAGGTCTTCAAAACTCAAGTCAGGTGGAACGTCATCAAAAGGTAGAACATCATCTGCTACTCCTCTGCACGATCAGACATTGCCATAGGACATCTCTCTGGTACCTCATGAAGTAGCCACACAACAGGAGTCTCGTACACAGGATTTAGGTTAAAGTTCACGTACAAACGGGGTGTAGACATTGGCTGGTCTCACAGTATATACATATAAACAGAGAACGAGATTCACCCTAGACTCAGAAGACTATCTAGAGCGGAATCCTTTTTGCAAACGGTCGTCAGTGAACTACGGAAGGGTACTCATGCTTCCATCTGAAGGTGGGAAAGGAGAGAGAAGGGGTAAGAACTGGGGAGTTCTTAGTAGGGTCGGGGTTATTAGTTACGTTCATTAATTCTATGTTGTTTAGAAGACTATTAGCAGAATACAAAGAAGTAGTAAATAGAAAACACAGATAAGTAGAGAAGATAGAAAAAACAGATAGCAGAACATGTAACGACCCAATTTTCAGTACGCCTAGGACATACCAGAAACTGAGTGCTACCAATTTGTCATCCTAATTATTATCTATTATTTATTATATGAGCCTGATTCGTTGTTAAAATCGTAGTTAGTTAGCGAGGTACTTTTTTTTTTTTGAAAACGTTTGAATTAATAAATAGAATCATTCATAATCATTTCAGAACTGATAACAGATAAAACAGTTATAAACAACCACACATAAATATATCACAGGTAGTCAACAACATTCAGAGATTCAGCCTTTATTAGAATATAGACTGTTAGTTAGAACACCCCTAGATATAGCTAGATAATATCTATATACATATATATACATACAACATCCTAGGCCTTGACCTGTTCAAGAAGTCCCTAAGCTGGCGCCCAGGCTAGCCTAGACTCTATACTCACCTAGTCCCTCTAAACTACTAAAGCGAGGGAAAGTACATTCTAGGTCTTCAAAACTCAAGTCAGGTGGAACGTCATCAAAAGGTAGAACATCATCTACTACTCCTTTGCACGATCAGACATTGCCATATAACGTCTCTCTGGTACCTCATCAAGTAGCCACACAACAGGAGTCTCGTACACAGGATTTAAGTTAAAGTTCAAGAACAAACGGGGTGTAGACATTGGCTAGCCTCACAGTATATACATATAAACATGGAACGATATTCACCCTAGACTCAGAAGACTATCTAGAGCAGAATCCTCTTTGCAGAACCATCATCAACGAGCTACTGTAAGGTACTCTTACTTCCATCTGAAGGGGGAAGGGAGAGAGAAGGGGTAAGAACTGGGGAGTTCTTAGTAGGGTTGGGGTTATTAGTTAAGTTCGTTAATTCCGTGTTGTTTAGCAGACAAATAGCAGAATACAAGAAGCAGTAAATAGAAGATATATATAAATAGAGAAAATAGAAAACAGAACACAAACAAAAAAATACAAGAAAGTACAACACAGACACAGAGAATAGAATACAAACAAGGAAAGCATACATTCATACAACAATCATAACAGAGGAAAATGCATAGCCAAGTATGATGCATGTCTAGCCCTAGTGCAAGTAATGAGCTCATTTGTCGGTTACATACCCGCTCCCGACGTTACCCAGCAATCTCTGTCTGGATACGGCTTTCCTGTTGGCAATATCCACTGCAAGCAACCTTTGTCTTACAGGGCGGCACTTATTAGCCGATATATGCCCAACACACTCACTGTAAGCAACCTCTGTCTTACAGGAGCACAACACACTCATTGTAAGCAACCTCTGTCTTACAGGAGCACACTAATCTCGATACCTCTGTAAGCAACCTCTGTCTTACAGCAAAGCATTATAGCAAGGTATCCCAGGAAAGCATTCTCAGTGGTCGTACTACCATCCATCTGACTGCCTTCACGTAGCAGATCATCACATAATCATTCTCATTATCATCATTCATTATCATTCTCATTATTCATCATCACTTTCACATTCTTTCTCTGTTCAATCATGCTATACAAACTTTACAGCTTTACTTTTACAACATCGTAACTCAAACCATTTCTCTTTATCACATTACTCTTTTCTCTTTGTCTTTTTACTCTGCTCTGATTATTCTTTTCTCTATATCTCTTTACTTTTCTCTGGTTACTCTGTTCTCTGTGTTTCTTTACTCTGCTTTGATTTCTCTGCTTAACATATGTATTTAAAGCTTATGTAAATTTCGGTATGAATAGTTAGTCTGTCCCAAGTATAGGTTCATTAAGTCTATACTGAAACAGTTTAACTTTTCATATAATACCTAACCCTAGTCGCAACTCAAGTACTAATTAAGTTACCCTAGTTCGTTCACTAGTCTCTGTCTATTTTTCTATCGTAAAAATTTTACAGACTTTTTCTTTGGTTTTCATCTTCTCTTTAACTTTTTATCTTTTATTTATCTTTGCCTCACTAATATGTTATTACCACTCCCTAAGTGTTTTATGAAGGTAACTATGAGATTCTGCGCTTAAAGTTGTCTTTCTAAAGCTTTTACAGAAAATTGCCTTTTTCGTATTATTTTATTATTTTATTAAAATATTATTTTTAATTAAATATTATTATTTAATATTTTATTATTATTTATTATTTTATCATTAATTTTCGAAAATTAACTTACTTTTTATTTTTAACCTTTAAAATTCACTTTTTACCACCCGTAATTTTTAATATTTCTACTTTAACCACCCTAACTTCCAGAAATTACCATATAACCCCTTAAACACCAAAAATTTTACTTCCTTGCCCTTTCTAAGATCTAAAAGGTGTTCTTTAATGTTCTTCACCACACTCAAAGTGTTCTTCGTGTTCTTCGTATATTCTTCAAATTCTTTCTCTGTTTTTACCTGTTTTTCAGTCTTTTCAGCAACCGATTTTTACTATAATTCATAATAAATTAGCAGTCACTAAAACCCCATCTTTTCTACATGATTTCAACACAAATTGAACCTCAATTTTAGCTTAGGGTTTCGTTTTTCCAGCTGCCCAAGAACATGAACTTTAAATCTTGAATTTCATCAAATTTCATCAAAATTTTCACCAAAATTTCAACAAGAATCACTCATATAAATCATCAATTTCAAGCACAGACAAACCATATCATAATCACACAACTCAAACACAATCAATCAAGATTAAATTCGTCAATCCCTACCTGGTTTTGCTGCTCCTAATTCAGTTAGACTTTCAGGTGGTCCTTTAGCACTTTTTCCTCCTAAATCACATCAAGAACAACTTTAAATCCAAAAACCCTCAACTAACCAAATCTCCCTCAACACGTTAGGAGGTGATTTCTAACCTTAGAATTGCTAGAAAGTCACGTTTCTTGGCCCTCAAGTCAAGTTAAGCATGATTCCTAAGGAAGAACATCAAGAAAACACATGTTTAAGCATGTTTCCTTGAAAACTGAATTGAAGAGGGAGGGAGACAGCCATCTAACCTTATTTACAGCCTTGATAAATCACATGGTTATGTAGAGGAAGAAGAGAGGATCATTTTGGTGAAATTGGAGTTTTGATTTGAGTTTTGGTTCAGAAGAAATCAAGCTTTGAAGATTAAAGGTTCTTCATGACCGCGTTATCGAGCTTGCCTTAATTAAGGTCCTGAGTTAAAGATAATATAATGACAATGAGGATTGAGATGCTTGATGATACAGAAGAGTTATTCCCTTTACTGATCTTTCGGAGAAATCCGTGTCTTTAGAAATGATCTCGCGTACTCGAAAATCAGGGTTGTTACAGAACACAAATAGAAGAATACAAGAAAGTAACACAAACACAAAGAGTAGAATACACACAAAGAAAACATACATTCATACAACAAACATAATGGAAGAAATGCACAACCAAGTATGATGCAAGTCTAGCCTTAATGCAGGTAATGAGCTCATCTGTCGGTTTCTACACGCTCCCGACGTAACCCAAAGCAGCTGAAACGGGTATGGTTTTCCAGTCAGCATAGGTACAGTTCTCAGTAACTGACGTATGCGTCATATCCTCTGTAAGCAGACTCTGCCTTACAAGTGACGACATTCCAGCCGTGTATGAAATCATATTCTCTGTAAGCAATCCTTGCCTTACAGGTGCGGCATTCTAGCCGTGTATGAATTAATATCCTCTGCAAGTGATCCCAGGTTATCAGTTGCAGGTACAGCTCTCAATAGCTGTGTAACACTGGAAAACGTTCTGTGGTCGTACCACCATCTATCTGACTGCCTTCACGCAACAGATCATCACATAATCATTCTCATTACCATTATTCATTATTATTCTCATTATTCATCATCACTTTCACATTCTTATGCGGTACCTCTTTCTTTCTCTGTTCAATCATACTATACAAACTTTACATCTTTCATTTTTACAAAAGCTTGGCTCAAACCATTTCTCTTTATCATATTACTCTTTTCTCTTTATATCTCTTTACTTTTCTCTAATTACTCTTTCTTCTGTATCTATATCACTCCTTTTCTCTTTATCTCTTCACTTTACTCTGGTTACTCTGTGCTCTGTGTTACTTTACTCTGCTATGATTTTTCTGCTTAACGTATGTATTTAAAGCTTATGTAAATTTCGGTATGAATAGTTAGCCTGTTGTAGGTATAGGTTCATTAAGTCTATACTGAAACAGTTTAACTTTTCATATAATACCTAACCCTAGTCACAACTCAAGTACTAACTAAGTTGCCCTAGTTTGTTCACTAGTCTCTGTCTGTTTTTCTGTCATTAAAATTTTACAGACTTTTTCTTTGGTTTTTATCTTTTCTTTAACATTTTATCTTTTCTTTATCTTTGCCTCACTAACATTTTATTACCACTCCCTCAGTGTTTTATGAAGGTAATTACGAGATTCTGCACTTAAAGTTGTCTTTCTAAAGCTTTTACACAAAACTGCCTTTTTCGCATTATTTTATTATTTTTATTAAAATATTATTTTTAAATAAATATTATTATTTAATATTTTATTATTATTTATTATTTTATTAATATATTTTCAAAAATTACCTTCCTTTAACCTTTTACTTTATAAATTCACTTTTAACCACCCGTAACTTTTAATATTTCTACTTTAACCACCCTAACTTTCAGAAATTACAAAATTACCTCTCAAACACCAAAATATTTCCTTCCTTGCCCTTTTTAAGATCTAAAAGGTGTTCTTCAATTTTCTTCACCACACTCAAAGTGTTCTTCGTGTTCTTCATATATTCTTCAGATTCTTTCTCTATTTTTACCCGTTTTTCAGTCTTTTCAGCAACCGATTTTTACCAAAATTCATAATAAATTTCCAGCCACTAAAACCCCCATCTTTTCCACATGATTTTAACATAAATTGAACCTCAATTTAAGCTCTATGGTTTCATTTTCCAGCAGCCACAAGAACACACATTCATAGCTTGAATTTCATCAAATTTCATCAATTTTTACCAAAATTTCAACAAGAATTACTCATACAAACAATCAATTTCAAGCACAGCCAAACCATATCATAATCACACAACTCAAACACAATCAATCAAGATTAAATTCGTCAAACCCTAACTTGATTTGCTGCTCCAAATCCGGTTACTCTTTGAAGTGTTCTTAAAGCACTTTTTCCTCCTAAAACACATCAAGAACAACTTTAAAACTCTAAACCATCAACTAAACAAACTTCAGCAGCATCTTAGGAAGGTTATCCTCACCTTAAATGTGCAGAAAATCAAAGATCTTTGGCCCACAAGTCAAGCTAAGCAAGAGATCTAAGGAAGAACATCAAGAAAACACTTGTTTAAGCATGTTTCCTTGAAAACCGAATTGAAGAGGGAGGGAGACAGCCATATCACCTTATTTCCAGCCTTGATAAGTCACATGGTTATGTAGAGGAAGAAGAGAGGATCATTTTGGTGAAATCGGAGTTTTGATTTGAGTTTTAGTTCAGAAGAAATCAAGCTTTGAAGATTAAGTGTTCATGAAAGTTTATCTCTTTTCTCTCTTGTTATTTTCGGTCAAAATGATGAAATGAGACAGCCTTGGAGGTCTTGGGGGTGTAAGGTGAGTTGTGATTGGTTGGCTTTGAGGTGGATTAAAATAATATTAAAATATCTCAGGTGTATAACTACTAAAACTAGATGTATCGGAATACTTGTAAAAACATATCTAAAAATTATTTTCTGAGCTACTAGCATAAATGACACTAGTAAAATATTTATTATGAGAGTATAACATGTATGACGAGGCCTTAGCATTGCTAAAGTCATCAGAGAGTGCTGGTGCTAAGCTGCACCAGTAAACCGTAAACCTGGTTAAACCGATTTCCTGTTTTTAACTAAAACAGACCAGGTAACCTTATAATATCATTCAATCATCTTATAATACTAATATAATATTAATATTTTACTATTATCTCTCTTCTATCATGAATCGAGTCCGGTTCGTCAAACTGAGACCATTTACGAAAACTAGAATCAAAACTCCTAACTGATACGGTTCAAAAACTAGGTTCTTCGTGACTGCATTATCGAGCTTGCCTCAGAAAAGGTTCTAGCTTAAGGATAACATAATGATAATGAGGATTGAGATACTTGATGATATAACAGAGGTGTTCCCTTTACTGATCTTCCGGAGAAATCCGTACTTTCAGAAAAGATATCATGTACTCGAAAATCAGGATTGTTACATTCTACCCTCCTAAAAGAAAATTTTGTCCTCAAAATTTCAATTACCTAGGAATAGATGCGGGTAATCAACTTTCATCTTATCTTCCAGTTCCCAAGTGTACTCTTCTTCTCCTCTTGGTTCCCATGCTACTTTGACTAAGCGAACAGTCTTGCCTCTTAGCTGCTTATCACTTCTTTCTACGATCTGAACTGGTGATGCTTGATATGTCAAATCATTTCATAACTGTACTGTTTCTGGTTGTAAAATGTGACTCTCATCGTGAATATATTTCTTAAGTTGCGAGACATGAAAAACATCATGAAGGTTTGATAAATAAGGAGGAAGGGCTATTTGATAAGCTACTTGGTGCACGAAATCACAATCACACTTTTGTAATTCCGCACAACTAACCAGCAAGTGCACTGGGTCGTCCAAGTAATACCTTACGTGAGTAAGGGTCAATCCCACGGAGATTGTCGGCTTGAAGCAAGCTATGGTTATCTCGTAACTCTTAGTCAGGATATCAATAACTCTGAGATTTAATTGTAAAAAGTAAAAGAACATTAAATAAATACTTGTTTTGCAGTAATGGAGAACAGGTTGAGGTTTTGGAGATGCTCCATCTTCTGAATCTCTGCTTTCCTACTGTCTTCTTCTTCAAGCACGCAGGGCTCCTTCCATGGCAAGTTGTATGTTGGGATTCACCGTTGTCAATGGCTACCTCCCGTCGTCGACAGCATGGCTAATCATCTGTCGGTTCTCGATCATGCCAGAATAGAATCCAATGATTCTTTTGCGTCTGTCACTAACGCCCAACACTCACGAGTTTGAAGCTCGTCACAGTCATTTAATCCTTGAATCCTACTCAGAATACCACAGATAAGGTTTAGACCTTCCGGATTCTCAAGAATGGCCGCCAATGGATTCTAGCTTATACCACGAGGATTCTGATTAAGGAATCCAAGAGATACACACTCAATCGAAGGTAGAACGGAGGTGGTTGTCAGGCACACATTCATAGGTGAGAATGGTGATGAGTGTCACGGATCATCACATTCATCAGGTTGAAGAACAAGTGGTATCTTGGAATAGAACAAGCATGATTAAATGGGAAAAACAGTAGTAATTGCATTAATCCATCAAGACACAGTAGAGCTCCTCACCCTCAACCATGGGGTTTAGAGAGTCATTCCGTAGAAGATACAAAATGAAACGTGTAATGTGTCATGAGATAGAGATACAATAGCAAAAAGGTCTTATTTATAGAGAACTAGTAGCCTAGGGTTTACAGAAATGAGTAAATGACGTAAATATCCACTTCCGGGCCCACTTGATATGTAATTGGGCTGAGCATTGAAGCATTTTCGTGTAGAGAATTCTCTTGGAGTTAAACGCCAGCTTTTGTGCCAGTTTGGGCGTTTAACTCCCACTTTTGTGCCAGTTCCGGCGTTTAACACCGGGAATTCTGGTGCTGACTTTGAACGCCGGTTTGGGCCATTAAATCTTGGGCAAAGTATGGACTATTATATATTTCTGGAAAGCCCTGGATGTCTACTTTCCAACGCAATTGAGAGCGCGCCAATTAGGCCTCTATAGCTCCAGAAAATCCACTTCGAGTGCAGGGAGGTCAGAATCCAACAGCATCTGCAGTCCTTTTTCAGCCTCTGAATCAGATTTTTGCTCAGGTCCCTCAATTTCAGCCAGAAATTACCTGAAATCACAAAAAAACACACAAACTCATAGTGAAGTCTAGAAAAGTGAATTTTAAATAAAAAATACTAAAAATATAACAAAAACTAATTAAAACCTATTAAAAACATACTGAAAACAATGCCAAAAAGCGTATAAATTATCCGCTCATCACTACTTGACCGACTCTTTTAAGTGTTTGGAAAGGTTCTATGTATTGCAGGTTAAGCCTTTTAGTCTTAAGGGCTCTACCTATTCCAGTAATTGAAGTTACTTTTAGAAAGACATGGTTTCCGTCACTAAACTCTAAGGGTCTACGTCTATTATCGGCATAGCTCTTTTGACGGCTTTGTGCTGTCTGGATCTTCCGACGAATCTCCTTTATCTTCTCAGTAGTTTCTTACACTAAGTCTGGACCTAAGACACTAGCTTCTCCATCGTCATTCCAACACAATGGTGTCCGACATCTTCTTCCATAGAGAGCTTCATATGGTGTCATACCGATACTTTATTGGAAACTGTTGTTGTAGACGAATTCGACCAACAGAAAATACTTATCCCAGCTGCTTTGGTTGTCTATCATACATGATCGTAATATGTCTTCTAACGTCTGGATTGTCTGCTCTGATTGTCCATCTATCTGAGGATGGTATGCTATACTCGTGTGCAATTCTGTTTCCAACGCTTTCTAAAAAGCTTCCCAAAATCTAGTAGTAAACCTCGAAACTCGATCTGAGACAATTTATGAAGGTATCCCATGTAGTCGTACGATTTCTTAAATATATATATTCGTTCGAGCCTTTCTAAAGTATAGTCAACTCGAATCGAAAAGAAGCATGCCGATTTTGGCAACCTGTCCACAATCACCCAAATGGCATTACGTCCTGTTGAGGTTCTTGGCAATCTCGTGATAAAATCCATAGTGATCTGCTCCCATTTCCATTGTGGTATTTCTAAGGGTTGCAGGGTTCCTGACGGCTTCTGATGTTCCACATTCACCTTCTGGCAGGTTAAACATTTTAAGACATAATCAGCTACCTCTTTTTTTAAGCCTGGCCACCAGAATATTTGCTTCAAATCTTGATACATCTTTGTCACTCTAGGATGCATAGAAAATCTACTTTGGTGAGCTTTAGTAAGAATCTTTTGTCACAATTCTCCAGAGTTAGGCACACAAATTATGTTCTTGTACCTCTATAGGCCACTAAGATCCTGTCTCACAGCTTCTTCAGCTCTGCAAGCAATGGTGACATCCGGTACGGTGCTATGGAAATCGGTCCAGTTCCAGGTACTAGATCAATGCTGAATTCTATCTCTCGCTGAGGAGGAAACACAGGTATGTCGTCCAAGAAAACATCAGGAAATTCCTTTACCATTCGGATTCGTTCTAAGCTTAATTCACTATCATTCGAGCTAGCCGCTAACAGAACGTACCCCTCACAATCACTCCCGTCTAAGGTAACTCTTACAGAATTCAGATATAAGGTGTGGGACAGAAATGGTTTAGTACATAGACTATCAGATGGAATAACAGTAGTTCTTTTAAAATAATCAAGGAAAACATGATAATTAGATAACCAATCTAATCCTAAAATAACTTCTAAACCACATAGAGACAAACAGATTAGATCATGTATAAAAGTCCTATTCTTAATAGCATGTGGTACTTACAGGTACATTAAACTGGTCAAAGCAGGGATGCAGGTGTATGAACAATCAAGTGAAAATTCAATTTAAAGAAATATAATCCTAACTCGTGAGCAAAAGTTAGAGAAATAAAGAATGTGATGCACCCGAATCATACAGCACAGTTAGAAATCGATTCTTGACATAACACTGACCTTGAATGAGGGCGTTCGATTGCACAACATCGTCAATAGTGATAGCAAACACTCGTCCTTGTTGTTGGGTTCTGACTGGATTTCGAGTAAATCCCTTCGGACAATCCTTGGCAATATGTCCAAGTTCTCCACAAGCATAGTAGTTAGGTGATCCAAACTGGCAAGACCTGTTACCATGCTCTTTTCTGCATTGCTTACATGCAGGGTTTATGTAAGCCTGATAGACTCATTTACCATTGCCTTGCCTTACTTTACCTCCATTCTTACCCGTACGGCGAGCAATAATGTTACCAACTTGTAGGTTCTTATGCTGTCGTATGCCACGTGCTTTAAAATGCACCCTTCTCCCAGCTGCCTGATGATTGCTAAGATGCCTTGGTGTAAATCCTTGGTGACTCACCTTGGCCACAATCACTTTCTTAATACATTCTTCCACTAACTTGCTCTTGTTGACTAATTCGGCAAAATTACGTATCTCCATCGGAACTATTGAACTCATCAGATCATCATGAAGGCCTCCTTCAAACTTCAAGCACTTCCATTCTTCAAAGTCAGTAGGATTCCCTTGACAGAGCTTAGAGAAACGACATAAGTCATCGAAATTACGAGCATACTCAGCAACAGTCATATCCCCTTGCCTCAGCTGCATAAGCTCTATTTCCTTAGCATCACACACTACCCTCGGGAAATATTTCTTGTAGAATTCATCTTTAAAAATATCCAAAGGAATGTCACCTTCATTACGTTGTAGCAGTCGCTGTATCCCCTGCCACCAGTACTCAGCTTCTCCCTCGAGCATATAAGTAGCAAACTCCACATGTCCTTCCGGAACATGCTTCGCTCGCAGTGATCGTTCGATACCTCGAAACCAGTTATCAACGTCAGTCGCAACGAGTGTACCCTTGAACTTAGGTGGATTAACCTTCAGAAAGGTCGCAAGGGTCATAGGTCTTTCAGGATGCCCTAAGTTATTCTCATCATTCCCATTTCTCACTCCAAGACGTTCAACAGCCCTAGCCGCTGTTACCGCAGCTTCATGCACTACTTCAGCCGCATTGTTCATGGTAGCCATAAACGTTTCCTATTCCCTCTCGTAGTTAACATTAGGAATTCCTTCCCGTACACCTCGTCTCCGTGAACCCATTGTAGTCCTGTTCACACCAAACAATCATTGTTAAGGTGATCAGTCTTAACACTTCAAGTCAAGTGTGAACATTTCCAAAATGAAAACATAGAAACAATCATGCAACATATATCACTGGGATATCCTATACGCATGAGACACACAACAGAGTATGCAATGAAGCATAGTCAGTCCACTCCCCAGGCTCTACTGGGAACGAACTGCTCTGATACCAAATTGTAACGACCCAATTTTTAATATGTCTAGATCATACTGGAAACTGAGCGCTACCAATTTGTCTTCCTAATTATTATCTATTATTTATCATATGAGCCTGATTCGTTGTTAAAGGCGTAGTTAATTTGCGAGGTATATATATTTTTTTAAACGTTTGGATTAATAGACGGAATCATTCATAATCAACTCACAACTGATAACAGATAAAACAGTTATAAGCAACCACACATAAATACATCACAAGTAGCAAGCAACATTTAGTGATCCAGCCTTTATTAGAGTATAGACCTTTAGTTAGAACACCCTTAGATATAGCTAGATAATAACTATATACATATACATACATACAACATCCCAGGTCCTGACCTGTTCAAGAGGTCCCTAAGCTGGCACCTAGGCTAGCCTAGACTCTATACTCACCTAGTCCCTCTAAACTACTAAAGCGAGGGAAAGTATGTTCTAGGTCTTCAAAACTCAAGTCAGGTGGAACGTCATCAAAAGGTAGAATATCATCTGCTACTCTTCTACACGATCAGACATTGCCATAGGACGTCTCTCTGGTACCTCATGAAGTAGCCACACAACAAGAGTCTCGTACACATGATTTAGGTTAAAGTTCACGTACAAACGGGGTGTAGACATCGGCTGGTCTCACAGTATATACATATAAACAGAGAACGAGATTTACCCTAGACTCAGAAGACTATCTAGAGCGGAATCCTTTTTGCGAACGGTCGTCAGTGAACTACGGAAGGGTACTCATGCTTCCATTTGAAGGTGGAAAAGGAGAGAGAAGGGGTAAGAACTGGGAAGTTCTTAGTAGGGTCGGGGTTATTAGTTACGTTCATTAATTCTATGTTGTTTAGAAGACTATTAGCAGAATACAAAGAAGTAGTAAATAGAAAACACAGATAAGTAGAGAAGATAGAGAAAACAGATAGCAGAATACAAACAGAAAAATACAAGAAAATAACACAAACACAAATAATAGAATACACACAAAGAAAACATACATTCATACAACAAACATAATGGAAGAAATGCACAACCAAGTATGATGCATGTATAGCCTTAATGCAGGTAATGAGCTCATCTGTTGGTTTCTACCCGCTCCCGACGTAACCCGAAGCAGCTGAAACGGGTATGGTTTTCCAATCAGCATAGGTACAGTTCTCAGTAACTGACGTATGCGTCATATCCTCTGTAAGCAGACTCTGCCTTACAGGTGACGACATTCCAGCCGTGTATAAAATCATATTCTCTGTAAGCAATCCTTGCCTTACAGGTGCGGCATTCTAGCCGTGTATGAATTAATATTCTCTGCAGGTGATCCCAGGTTATCAGTTGCAGGTACAACTCTCAATAGCTGTGTAACACTGGAAAACGTTCTGTGGTCGTACCACCATCTATCTGACTGCCTTCACGCAGCAGATCATCACATAATCATTCTCATTACCATCATTCATTATTATTCTCATTATTCATCATCACTTTCATATTCTTATGCGGTACCTCTTTCTTTCTCTGTTCAATCATACTATACAAACTTTACATCTTTCACTTTTACAAAAGCTTGGCTCAAACCATTTCTCTTTATCGTATTACTCTTTTCTCTTTGTATCTCTTTACTTTTCTCTGATTACTCTTTCTTCTGTATCTATATCACTCTTTTTCTCTTTATCTCTTTACTTTACTCTGGTTACTCTGTGCTTTGTGTTTCTTTACTTTGCTCTAATTTTTCTGCTTAACGTATGTATTTAAAGCTTATGTAAATTTTGGTATGAATAGTTAGCCTGTCCCATGTATAGGTTCATTATGTTTATACTGAAACAGTTTAACTTTTCATATAATACCTAACCCTAGTCGCAACTCAAGTACTAACTAAGTTGCCCTAGTTCGTTCACTAGTCTCTGTCTGTTTTTCTGTCATTAAAATTTTACATATTTTTTCTTTGTTTTTTATCTTTTCTTTAACTTTTTATCTTTTCTTTATCTTTACCTCACTAACATGTTATTACCACTCCCTAAGTGTTTTATGAAGGTAATTACGAGATTCTGCACTTAAAATTGTCTTTCTAAAGCTTTTACACAAAACTGCCTTTTTCGCATTATTTTATTATTTTTATTAAAATATTATTTTTAAATAAATATTATTATTTATTATTTTATTAATATATTTTCGAAAATTACCTTCCTTTAACCTTTTACTTTATAAATTCACTTTTTACCACCCGTAACTTTTAATATTTCTACTTTAACCACCCTAACTTTCAAAAATTACAAATAACCCCTCAAATACCAAAATATTTACTTCCTTTCCCTTTCTAAGATCTAAAAGGTGTACTTCAATGTTCTTCACCACACTCAAAGTGTTCTTCGTGTTCTTCGTATATTCTTCAAATTCTTTCTCTGTTTTTACCCATTTTTCACTCTTTTCAGCAACCAATTTTTACCAAATTTCATAATAAATTTCCAGCCACTAAAACCCCATCTTTTCCACATGATTTCAACATAAATTGAACCTCAATTTAAGCTCTAGGGTTTCGTTTTCTAGTAGCCACAAGAACACACATTCATAGCTTGAATTTCATCAAATTTCATCAAATTTTCACCAAAATTTCAACAAGAATTACTCATACAAACAATCAATTTCAAGCACAAACAAACCATATCATAATCACACAACTCAAACACAATCAATCAAGATTAAATTCGTCAAACCCTACCTTGATTTGCTGCTCCAAATCTGGTTAATCTTTTAAGTGTTCTTAAAGCACTTTTTCCTCCTAAAACACATCAAGAACAACTTTAAAACTCTAAACCATCAACTAAAAGAACTTCAACAGCATCTTAGGAAGGTTATCCTCACCTTTAACATGCAGGAAGTCAAAGATCTTTGGCCCACAAGTCAAGCTAAGCAATAGATCTAAGGAAGAACATCAAGAAAACACTTGTTTAAGCATGTTTCCTTGAAAACCAAATTGAAGAGGGAGGGAGACAGCCATATCACCTTATTTCCAGCCTTGATAAGTCACATGGTTATGTAGAGGAAGAAGAGAGGATCATTTTGGTGAAATCGAAGTTTTGATTTGAGTTTTAGTTCAGAAGAAATCAAGCTTTGAAGATTAAGTGTTCATGAAAGTTTCTCTCTTTTCTCTCTTGTTATTTTCGGTCAAAATGATGAAATGAGACAGCCTTGGAGGTCTTGGGGGTGTAAGGTGAGTTGTGATTGGTTGGCTTGGAGGTGGATTAAAATAATATTAAAATATCTTAAGTGTATAACTACTAAAACTAGATGTATCGGAACACTTGTAAAAATATCTCTAAAAATTATTTTCTGAGCTACTAGCATAAATGACACTAGTAACATATTTATTATGAGAGTAGAACATGTATGATGAGGCCTTAGCATTGCTAAAGTCATCAGAGAGTGCTGGTGCTAAGCTGCACCAGTAAACCGTAAACCTGGTTAAACCGATTTCCTGTTTTTAACTAAAACAGACCAGGTAACCTTATAATATCATTCAATCATCTTCTAATACTAATATAATATTAATATTATACTATTATCTCTCTTCTATCATGAATCAAGTCCGGTTCGTCAAACTGAGACTATTTACGAAAACTAGAATCAAAACTCCTAACCGATACGGTTCAAAAACTAGGTTCTTCGTGACTGCATTATCGAGCTTGCCCCAGAAAAGGTTCTAGCTTAAGGATAACATAATGATAATGAGGATTGAGATGCCTGATGATATAACAGAGGTGTTCCCTTTACTGATCTTCTGAAGAAATCCGTACTTTCAGAAAAGATCTCATATACTCAAAAATTAGGGTTGTTACATATCTTGTATTGATTTTAGGAGATTTTATCACCTTTAACCCACATTTGTTTAATGAAATAGCATCATTTCATGATTGTCTCCTAATTTGTGCTTAAGTGTGAAAACATGCTTTCTAGGTCCTTAATTAGCTAAATTCAATTCACCCTTGATTCCACTAGACGCCTTGATTTGTTAGTTAAGCGATTTTAGGTTGAAAAGGCTAGGAATGAATCAAAGGAGTGAAGGAAAAAGCACGCAAAGTGGAGAACACATGAAAAAGCCAAAGATTTGGATATCTTCATCCACGCGCACGCACACTGTATGCGCACGCGTGGATCGCGAAAACGCAAGGGATGCGCACGCACACTGTACGCGTACGCGCCGGTGGGTGCACGTGATTTTTTAATAGAAAACGTGCCCAGCGATTTTTGAGAGCTGTGGGGCCCAATTTGTAACCAACTTTGGTGCCAAAATGCATTTAAAGGACCAAGGATTGAAGGAAATCATCACTTAGCATCATTTACACACATTAGGATTAATTTTAGTTAGTTTTAGAGAGTGAAGCTCTCACTTCTCTCTAGGATTAGAATTAGGATTAGGTTTAGTTCTTAGATCTAGGTTTCAATTCATGCCTTCTTCTACTTTTAATTCTCAATTCTTGTTGTTACATTCATCTTCCTCTATTCTTTTGTTGTAATCTCTTCTATTTTGTTTCCATGCTTTGTTGTAGATTTACTTTTGTTCCTTCTCTTCTCTTTCAATTCAATTAGAGGTAATTCATAATAATTGTGTTCCTTTTGATTGTTGTTATTGATTTCTTACAATAATTGTTGTTAGAGTTTATTGTTGTTATCCATTTACTATGCTTTTCTTTAGTGCCTTCCAAGTGTTTGATGAAATGCTTGGTTAGATTTTAGTGTAGATTTTGTTCCTCTTGGCCTAGGTGGAGTAATTAGTGACGCTTGAGTTATCTAATTCCTTTTTTGATTGACAATTAGAAGTTGCTAGTTGATTTGGATACCACTAAAGCTAGTCTTTCCCTTGGGAGTTGGCTAGGACTTGTGGAATCAAGTTGATTCATCCACTTGACTTTCTTCCATGGTTAGAGGTTAACTAAGTGGTAGCAATGGATAATTTGTTGTCACAATTGAGGAGGATAACTAGGATAGGACTTCTAGTTCTCATATCTAGCCAAGAGCTTTGTTAGTTGTTAGTTTATTTTCATTGCCATTTACATTTCTTGTCTTTCATCTCAAAAACCCCAAAACATACTCCATAACCAATAACTAGAATACTTTATTGCAATTCCTATGGAGAACGACCCGAGGTTCGAATACTTCGGTTTATAAATTTAGGGGTTTGTTTTAGTGACAAACAAATTTTTGTATGAAAGGATTATTGATTGGTTTAGAAACTATACTTGCAACGAGATTTCATTAGTGAAATTCTAAACCGTCAAGAGTCCGTTCATCAAAATGGCGCCGTTGTCGGGGAGTTGCAATGGTGTTATGTTATTGGTTATTGTATATGTGTGAATAGTGTGAATAGGTTTGTATTTTGCTTGTTTCTAGTTTTTGTTAGATTTATTTTGTTTTTCCACTATGAATTCTCACTTTGGCTATGAGTTTGGTTCTAATTATGTTGTAGGAAATGTGAACTTCAATGATGATACTCATTATAGATGGAACCAACAAAGATGGGAGGAGCCTCAAGGAATTGATCACTCCTATTGGCAACAACCTCCGGATACTTATAGGTATAATCACCATCCTAATACATGTCAATTCAATGGCTATGGTGAATATTCTTGTCACAATCAACAACCACCATCATATGCCTATGAATCTTGTCCTCAACATGAACCTCAACCATACTCACAAGCCTTTCCATACCAAACATCTTCCTATGATCCATATCCATCATATGACTAATCACCCATGCCATTTCCTTGTGACCGTTATGAGCAAGAACCTTTGGAACCACCACAACCCTATCATGAATACTATGAAGAACCACCTCAATACTCACCATCTCCATACCTCTACCAAGAAGAATCACCTTCCTACTTTGAGCCCATACTCCAAAATAATGAACCCTCTTATCCATCCCAAGCCCCAATAGATGATTCTCTTACCTTGGTACTTCAAGGACAAGCGGATATGCAAAGGAACACCCTAGAGTTTGTGACTAATTTGACCAAGGTAGTGCATACTTTAGCCCACCAATTCTTGAACACTCAAGGTGCTTCCATAGCCACATGTGAAGAATCCATTGAAGATCATAGCATGAAGGAGAGATTGGAAACTCCGGTGGGAAATGAGGAATGTTATTTTGTATTAAAGCAATTGGAGGAGCCTATGGTTATTGTAGAAAAGGAAGAGGTAGTTGAAGATTTAGGAGATGTTGAAAGTCCATGGAAATGTAACATCATGAAGAACTCTTCCAAGAAGCTTGATATTGATGTTGAGGAGGGTGCACAACCTCCAAGGCATATCTTAGTTGGAGACTTGAAAGAGGTTTATCAAGAGATGGATTCAATCATGGATGAATTTTTATCCACAATTGAACCCTTTCCCATTGGACATGAAATTGAAATTATAGAAGAATGTGCACAACCTCCCATACCCTTGGTGAGCAATGAAAAAGAGAGTGAATCGGAAGAGAGCCACCAAAAGGAAAAAGTTGGCATGGTGTATATCAAGATTGAAGAATATGAAAAGGTTG
>NC_029785.2:62098321-62101787 GCF_000816755.2 Arachis ipaensis
GAGCTACCAAGGGGAAAAAGCGGACATGGTGTATATCAAAATTGAAGAATATGAAGAGGTTGATCAAGAGACAGATTCATTCATCAATGAATTCCTATCCAAAATTGAATCACCTCTCATTGGGCAAGAGATTGAATTTCTTGAAGACAACACCAAGCCAAGTGATACAAGGGAAAAGGTTGAAATTGAGGAAGCTTGCAAAGAGGTGGAGATAGTCAAGGAAGAGCACAAGGGAGTGGAGCTTGCAAGATCATTGGGACCACTCCTTCCTAAGTCACCATCCTACACAACATTCAAGTGGGTAAAATTCTTATCCCTAAGCTTTACTTTCTCACTTGAATATGGTTTGATTGAAAATGATGGTCAACTTCGAGCTCTTTGTGGAGTTAAGAGTAGGAAAGAGTTGTGTATTGGTTAGAAACTTCATTCTAAGCTCATGATGGTTGCAAGCTCAAAATTCAAGAGCAATGGTTGGTGTGGAACCAAATTGCATGGGTCTACGAAGTTGTTTCGAAGCTTCTTTGAGAATTCCAAGGCCATGCCACCCGGATGGAATAATGATGACCAACTCAAGGACGGGTGTCAAAAAAAAGTGTGGGATCCCGGATCGCACAGGGAAAATCAAATTTGGGAGCTCATGGTTTGTGAAGAACTCCATCAAAGCTTGAAGATATTAAAACTAAATAATGGAGTTTATTGGAGATTCAAGCATTGGTGGATGTTCAAGGATAGTTTCAAGCACAAGCCACCTTGAGAGGAGCTCCCCATAAGTCCAACTTAAGGACAATAAACAAAAGTGCTAAGTGGGAGACACCCCACCATGGTAATATCTTTTCATTTTTTCTTTTGTACATATTGATAAAATTAGTTTAATTTCATGTTTTTGTTGGTTTGTTGAGTTTATTTGGTAGTTTAGTATGTTAAATAAGGTTTTATAGTGTTTTGGTAGCTGTTTGGAGGTTTGGAATGCTTGGATTGGTGCAAAAACATATAAACAAATTTTTTGAAAAACAGAGCACCATCCGCGCATACACGCACCGCGTGCGTACGCGCGCATCAAGCATTTTCACCTACCCACGCGGACGCGCCATGTACGCGTATGCGTGGATTGAGAAATTCCACCCCCAAGCCAAAAACCCGAGAGTTGTGCGAACGTTGCGCGCACATTGTGCCTTTGGCACAAAACCAACTCGCGCGTACGCGCACATGACGCGTACACGCCACTCTCGAAATAAGCCATCGACGCGGACGCGCCATGTGCATGTACGCGTCACGTCCATTGCACCACCATCCGCGCGCGCGTGCCATTCGCGTGTACGCGCGGATGTCCTTCCTTCAACACATCTCTTTTCTTCTCCTCTTTCCATTTCTTTCCTTCTCCTTTCTTCTTCCCTTCTTCTACCCCTCATCCAACACTCCCAAACACCATTGATAACCATTTATTTTAGTTAACTAATTAGTTAGTTAGTTAGTTGATTAGTTAGTTTTAGTTAGTTTTCATTTCATTTTCTCTTTTTCATTGTAAGTGTTGGATTGTTATTCTTGTCTACCATTAATTGCTGTTGAGTATTAAAAAAAGGATGTTATCATAAAGTCATTATATTTATAATCTTTGATTGGATTCTATTGTTGAGGTTATATTTTGCTACTTGGTTTTGAGTTTTTTATGCTTACCTTTTAAGAATACCAAGTGATGAGAATTGCCTTCGGCTTGTAACTCTTCTTGAATTGCATGATTTGGCCACCATGTGATTTGACCCCTATTCTTTGATTAGGGATTCTCTTGATATTGGATGTTGAGCATTTACTTCAATGCATTGTGTTTCATGATTATATGCATCCATATGCTTTTAGCTTGAACGCTCTCATGCTTCTTTAATGCTTGTTTTACCTTACAAGTTTACTTAAAGCATTTCAAGCACACTAGAATGAGTAAAGTACATACTTCTTTTGTGACATAACTTTTATGCTAATGTATGTTCTAAACCACCTAATTTAGAACTCACATCCCTATTTTCCTAATGTCACACTAATTCACTCACTCAATTCTAGTGATTAGTCCCTCATTCCAACAATATATGCTTCCTTGCTTTTGTTTTCTCATCTTATGGTGTTATATTTTTGTTTTTCATGAGTGATGCACCACAAGTAAAAATGGAAGCAGAAGAAAGAATACACAGCAACCGGTTAACCTACCAGCTGAAGGTGGCAATCCGGAGAGTCGCCGTACCCCCTTGCTCATCTTTGAGTGCACCGAGGACGGTGCAAACTTTTAAGTGTGGGGAGGTCGTCTGACCGGTCGGCGATTTTGGGTGACAAGTTTCTAATCTCAACACTTTTTCATTTCATTTTTTAGGTCTTTTAAGATTTTTGTTTCATTTTCTTATTTTTGCATATATACACACAATAAGCTTAGTCAAAATAATGAGATTAATTTTTTAAGAATTCTATCTATAGGGCACCAATTGATTTGAGTGAAAACCTTTCATAGAACTTGCTTGAATTATATATATTATAGATCATGTTTTTGAGCTAAGAACACAAGCTAGTGAGATTTGAGCCTAATGGTGTGGTTACATCTTATAACCACTTATTTTCCCTTCTTGTGTGCATTGTTCTCTTTCTATGATTGTAATCTTTGATTTGTTTGATTCTGTATGTCCATTATTTTGTGTATTCATACATTTATATGATTGAGGCCATCATTTCATTTAGCTCACTTACCCAAATAGCCTTACCTTTTATCTTCCATTGTTAGCCAATTTGGGCCTACGATTAACCCACTTTGTTCTTAATTTAGCACATTACAAGCCCTAAAGCGAAAAACAATAGAAGTCTTCTATTTGGATCTTTGATTAGCTTAAGCTAGTGAGAGTGTTTTACATTCAAGTGTGGAAAAACTTGGGACATTGGGTGAATAAAAGGGTAGTTTTGTATTTTTGTTGTAAATATTGGGAATTGGGTACATGCTCATGTGTTAATTAAAATGTATAGACCTTATGCATTGATGTTCTTGTATATAGTTTGAAAGAAAAAAAAAGAGAAAAAACAAAAGAAAAAAGAAAGAAAGAAAAAAATAGAAAAAAATAGAAAAATAAAGAAAAAAAAAGAAAAGAAATAAAAGGCGACAAAATGCCCCAAAGCAAAGCGAAGCTCAATAAAATCAATGCATATGTGTTGAGAAATGAAAAAAAAATGCATGAGTATATTAAAAAGTGAAAGATGGGTAGCTAGGTTAGAACTTAATTATATAGGGTGTCATAGGTTAGGTGGGAAGTTTAAGCTTATCAAAGATTCAAATTTCAAGCTCACTTGACTAAATATGCATCCTACCTTGACCCTAACCCCATTACAACCAATGAAAAGACCTCATGATAGGTGTATGCATGCATGAAATAAATGTTGATTGTTAGAAGAAAAACAAATTTTGAAAAGCATGATTAGGGGAGAATTGAGTGAATCAACC
>NC_029785.2:62101839-62141508 GCF_000816755.2 Arachis ipaensis
TATATGCTTCTTGGGAATTGATTTATTTTGACCAAGTAATTGCATTCATTTTGATATTTGCATATAGGTAGATTGCATTTAGTTAGATTTCACTGAATAAATGTTGATCCCTTTGCTTTCTCTTAGTTTAAACAAGAGGACATGCTTGGTTTAAGTGTGGGGAGGTTGATAAACCCCATATTTAGGGTTTATCTTGTATTGATTTTAGAGGATTTTATCACCTTTTACTCACATTTATTCAATGAAATAGCATGGTTTCATGATTGTCTCCCAATTTGTGCTTAAGTGTGAAAACATACTTTCTAGGTCCTTAATTAGCTAAATTCAATTCACCCTTGATTCCACTAGATGCCTTGATTTGTTTGTTAAGTGATTTCAGGTTGAAAAGGCTAGGAATGAATCAAAGGAGTGAAGAGGAAAGCATGCAAAGTGGAGAACACATGAAAAAGCCAAAGATTTGGATATCTTCATCCACGCGCACGCACACTGTATGCACACGCGTGGATCACGAAAAAGCAAGGGACGCGCACGCGCACTGTACGCATACGCGCCGGTGGGTGCACATGATTTTTTTAATAGAAAACATGCCTAGCAATTTCTGAGAGCTGTGGGGCCCAATTTACAACCAACTTTGGCACCAAAATGCATTTAAAGGTCCAAGGATTGAAGGGAATCATCACTTAGCATCATTTACACACATTAGGATTAGTTTTAGTTAGTTTTAGAGAGAGAAGCTCTCACTTCTCTCTAGGATTAGAATTAGGATTAGGTTTAGTTCTTAGATCTAGGTTTCAATTCATTCCTTCTACTTTTAATTCTCAATTCTTGTTGTTACATTCATCTTCCTCTATTCTTTTGTTGTAATCTCTTCTATTTTGTTTCCATGCTTTGTTGTAGATCTACTTTTGTTCCTTCTCTTCTCTTTCAACTCAATTAAAGGTAATTCATAATAATTGTGTTCCTTTTGATTGTTGTTATTGATTTCTTACAATAATTATTGTTAGATTTTATTGTTGTTATCCATTTACTATGCTTTTCTTTAGTGCCTTCCAAGTGTTTGATGAAATGCTTGGTTGGATTTTAGTATAGATTTTGTTCCTCTTGGCCTAGGTGGAGTAATTAGTGATGCTTGAGTTATCTAATTCCTTTGTTGATTGACAATTAGAAGTTGCTAATTGATTTGGATACCACTAAAGCTAGTCTTTCCCTTGGGAGTTGGCTAAGACTTGTGGAATCAAGTTGATTCATCCACTTGACTTTCCTCCACGGTTAGAGGTTAACTAAGTGGTAGCAATGGATAATTTGTGGTCACATTTGAGGAGGATAACTAGGATAGGACTTCTAGTTCTCATATCTAGCCAAGAGCTTTGTTAGTTGTTAGTTTATTTTCATTGCCATTTACATTTCTTGTCTCTCATCTCAAAAACTCCAAACATACTCCATAACCAATAACAAGAACACTTTATTGTGATTGCTAGGGAGAACGACCCGAGGTTCCAATACTTCAGTTTATAAATTTAGGGGTTTGTTTTAGTGACAAACAAATTTTTGTATGAAAGGATTATTGATTGGTTTAGAAACTATACTTGCAATGAGATTTCATTAGTGAAATTCTAAACCGTCAAGAGTCTGTTCATCACGCGCACGCGTCAGAGATGCGTACGCGTGATCAACTTTGTGCCTCCAGCACACTTCCATCCCCAAGCCATCGTAACTCTTTGCCCAAACATTCATTGACGCTGATTTTCAGGGTCAAGCGTACGCGTCAGAGACGCGTATGCGTGGGTGGCCATTTGCGCAAATGACACGCACGCGTGAGGTACGCATACGCGTGATGCGGGTTATGCGCCCAGCATAGGTCCAGCCCCACTCCTGCTCAACTCTATGTCCAATTTTATTTTTCATGCACACACATATGACGCGTACGCGTCGTGTGCTCTTTTTTTTTTGTGTGTCGCCTGAAGTGTTCGGTTCCTGTTATAAAATAGCTGCATGATCAGAAAAACAGTAGAAACTCAATAAAAAATAAAATAAGTAATAAAACTACTACTACAAAAAATAACTAAGGATACGAAATTATTGGGTTGCCTCCCGACAAGCGCTTCTTTAACGCCACCAGCTTGACGGTCAGTTCTGCTAATTCAGCAGATGAGCGGACCTCTGGCGATCAATCTCGCCTCCAAGATAGTGCTTCAACCTCTGGCCATTCACTGTAAATTTTCTGTCAGAATTCTCTTCCTGTATTTCCACATAACCATATGGTGAAGCTCTGGTAACCACAAACGGTCCTGACCACCGGGATTTCAGCTTCCCGGGAAAGAGATTGAGCCTTGAATTATACAAAAGCACTATCTGTCCTTTCTCAAAGACTCTGATGGCAATATTCTTGTCATGCAGTAACTTGGTTCTCTCCTTATAGAGCTTAGCATTCTCATAGGCTGAATATCTGAATTCATCAAGCTCATTCAACTGAAGCATTCGCTTGAATCCTGCAGCTTCTAAATCAAGATTCAGATATCGGATTGCCCAGTAAGCTTTATGCTCCAGCTCAACTGGCAAGTGACAGGCTTTTTCATAGACCTACTGATAAGGGGACATGCCAATAGGAGTCTTGTAAGCTGTCCGGTATGCCCAGAAAGCATCATAAACCTTCCTAGACCAGTCCTTTCTTGAAACACTGACGGTCTTCTCTAGAATCCGCTTGAGTTCCCTGTTGGAAACTTCAATCTGTCTACTTGTCTGAGGGTGATAGGGGGTTGCCACTTTATGACGGACTCCATATCTCTACAGAAGAGAATCCATCTGTCTATTACAGAAGTGACTTCCTCCATCACTAATGAGTGTCCTTGGAACACTAAACCGGCTAAAGATATATCTCTGAAGAAAGCTCATTACCACCTTGGCATCATTGGTAGGCAGAGCCACAGCTTCCACCCACTTGGACACATAATCAACTGCCACTAGAATATAGTTGTTTGAATGTGAGGGTGGGAAAGGTCCCATGAAATCAATACCCCACACATCAAACAACTCAACTTCAAGAATCTCCTGCTGTGGCATTTCATGGTTGGCAGGGAGATTTGTGGTTTCTTCACATATGTCACAGTGCTTTACAAATGCTCTTGAGTCTCTGAAGAGAGTCGGCCAGTAAAACCCACTTTGAAGGACCTTTGTAGCTGTCCTTTCACCACCAAAGTGGCCTCCATACTCAGAACCATGACAGTGCCAAAGAATCTGCTATTTTTCTTCATCTGGGACACATCTCCAGATCATACCATCTGAATACCTTTTAAAGAGGTATGTTCCTCCCAAATGTAGTACTTTGCATCAGTCAATAGCTTCTTCACTTGTTGCCTACTGTACTCCCTTGGAATAAAATTTATGGCCTTATAATTTGCAATGTCTGCAAACCATGGAGCCTGCTAAATGAGGAACAATTGCTCATCCAGAAATGTCTTAGTCACAGCTGTGGGTGGTTGTACTCCTACTTCAGGCTCAATTCTGGAGAGATGGTCAGCCACTTGATTTTCTGACCCTTTTCCTGTCTTTTATCTCAATATCAAACTCCTGAAGGAGCAACACCCATCTGATTAATCTTGGTTTAGAATCCTGCTTAGTTAGAAGGTACTTCAAAGCAGCATGGTTAGTGTAAACAATAACCTTAGAACCAAGTAAATAGGACCTAAACTTATCAACAACATACACAACAGCTAATAATTCCTTTTCTATAGTTGTGTAATTCTTTTGGACATCATTTAACACAACGACTGGCATAGTAAATGACATGTACAAGCTTACCATGCCTCTGTCCTAAAACAGCTCCTATAGCAAAGTCACTAGCATCACACATTAATTTAAATGGTAAATCCCAGTCAGGGGTAGCTATAATGAGAGCAGAGGTAAGGTTTGCTTTCAGAGTTTTAAAAGCATGCAGGTAATCAGAATCAAAGACAAAAAGAACATCAGCAACCAACAGATTGCTTAATGGTTTAGCAATTTTAGAAAAATCCTTTATAAATCTTCTATAAAATCCTGCATGACCTAAGAAACTCCTGACTGCCTTAACATTAGCTGCTGGTGGTAATTTTTCAATTACCTCCACCTTTGCTCTATCAACCTCAATTCCCTTACTTGAAATCCGGTGTCCAAGAACAATACCTTCTGTAACCATAAAATGACATTTTTTCCAATTTAAAACAAGGTTTGATTCTTGACACTGTTTCAAGACAAGAGATAAATGCTTAAGGCAAGATTCAAAAGAATTACCAAAAACATAAAAGTCATCCATAAATACCTCAATGAATTTTTCAACCATATTAGAAAAAATTGACAGCATACACCTCTGAAAAGTTGCTGGAGCATTGCAAAGTCCAAAAGGCATTCTTCTGTAGGCAAATACTCCAAAGGAGCATGTGAATGCTGTCTTCTCTTGATCTTGAGGGTCCACTGCAATTTGATTATATCCAGAATATCCATCTAGAAAATAGTAAAAAGCATGACCAGATAACCTCTCAAGCATCTGATCAATGAAAGGCAGGGGGAAGTGATCCTTCCTTGTAGCAGTGTTGAGCCTCCTGTAGTCTATACACATTCTCCATCCTATGATTGTTCTTGTAGGAATAAGCTCATTCTCTTCATTCTTGATCACTGTCATCCCTCTTTTCTTGGGAACTACCTACACTGGACTTACCCAAGAACTGTCAGAAATAGGGTAAATAATACCTGCTTCCCATAGTTTCATTACCTCTTTTTGGACCACCTCTTTCATAGTTGGATTGAGTCTCCTTTGTGGTTGCACAACTGGTTTAGCATCATCTTCAAGGAGGATCTTGTGCATATACTTGGTTGGACTAATCCCCTTCAAGTCACTAATGGTCCACCCAATAGCTGTTTTATGGCTCCTGAGCACTGAAATAAGCGCCTCTTCCTCTTCATGATTCAAGGAAGAGTTAATAATCACTGGATAGGAACCATTTTCATCCAAGAACACATATTTCAGAGAAGGAGGTAAATCTTTGAGCTCAAGCTTGGGGGCTTCCTCCTATACTTTAGGCGTGTGAACTAGTACCTTCTGGGGTGGTGAATCATCAACTTCGACTAATTTATACTCAGAAATAGGATCCAGAATGTCATCAAGTACCTCAGATTTCAGTACTTCTTGAACAAGTGGTTCAACAACATCAATTCTCATACACCCTTTAGAATCATTAGGGTGCTTGAGAGCTTCAAAAACATTAAGGATCACCTGTTCTTCATTTACCCTCAGGGTTAATTCACCCTTTGGCACATCAATCAGAGCTCTACCTATAGCTAAAAAGTGTATACCAAGAATAATAGAGGATTTTATATGAGCGGATAATTTATACACTTTTTGGCATTGTTTTTACATAGTTTTTAGTATGATTTAGTTAGTTTTTAGTATATTTTTATTAGTTTTTAAATAAAAATCACATTTCTGGACTTTACTATGAGTTTGTGTGTTTTTCTGTGATTTCAGGTATTTTCTGGCTGAAATTGAGGGACTTGAGCAAAAATTAGATTCAGAGGTTGAAGGAGGACTGCAGATGCTGTTGGATTCTGACCTCCCTGCATTCAACGTGGATTTTCTGGAGCTACAGAACTCCAAATGGCGCGCTCTCAATTGCGTTGGAAAGTAGACATCCAGGGCTTTCCAGAAATATATAATAGTCCATACTTTGCCCAAGTTTAGACGATGCAAACCGGCGTTAAACGCCAGTTCCATGCTGCATTCTGGAGTTAAATGCCAGAAACAGGTTGCAAAGTGGAGTTAAACGCTAGAAACAGGTTACAAACTGGCGTTCAACTCCAAGAGAAGCCTCTACACGTGTAAAGCTCAATGCTCAACCCAAGCACACACCAAGTGGGCCCCAGAAGTGGATTTCTGCATCATTTACTCATTTCTGTAAACCCTAGTAACTAGTTTAGTATAAATAGGACTTTTTACTATTGTATTTACATCTTTGGAACATCTTTGGATTATCTTTTGATCCTTTGATCACGTTTTGGGGGCTGGCCATTCGGCCATGCCTGGACCTTATCACTTATGTATTTTCAACGGTAGAGTTCTACACTCCATAGATTAAGGTGTGGAGCTCTGCTGTTCCTCATGAATTAATACAAAGTACTACTATTTTTCTATTCAATTCAAGCTTATCCCTATTCTAAGATATCCATTCGCACCCAAGAACATGATGAATGTGATGATTATGTGACGCTCATCATCATTCTCACCCATGAACGCGTGCCTGACAAACACTTCTGTTCTACATGCAAACAAGCTAGAATGAGTATCTCTTAGATATCTAATACAGGGGACCGAGTCCGAGCTATTAGAGTCTTCGTGGTATAAGTTAGAACCTATGGATGGCCATTCCTGAGATCCGAAAAGTCTAAACCTTGTCTGTGGTATTCCACATTTGAATCCGCCTGACTGAGATTTACAAGGTGACCATAGCTTGCTTCAGGCCGACAATCTCCGTGGAATCGACCCTTACTCACGTAAGGTTTATTACTTGGACAACCCAGTGCACTTGCTGGTCAGTTGTGCGAAGTTTTGACAAAGAATTAAGATGATGAAAGTGCGTATAATGTTTTCAGCGCCGTTACCAAGGAATGGAACCGTCACGATTTCTGCGCACCATGTTTTTGGCGCCGTTGCCGGGGATTGTTCGAGTTTGGACAACTGACGGTTCATCTTGTTGCTCAGATTAGGTAATTTTATTTTAATTTTAAGCTTTTTATTTCTTATTTTCGAAAAAATATAAAAAAATTTTATTTCTTCTGTTTCGTTTTTCCCAATTAATTTTTGAAAAATAAAAAAAATTATAAAATCATAAAATCAAAAATATTTTTGTGTTTCTTGTTTGAGTCTAGAGTCAAGTTTTAAGTTTGGTGTCAATTGCATCTTTTTAATTTTCTAAAAATTATTTTCGAAAATTCATGCATTGCATTCTTCATGATCTTCAAGTTGTTCTTGGCCAGTCTTCTTGTTTGATCTTCATATTTTCTTGTTTTGTGTCTTTTCTTATTTTTCATATGCATTCTTGAATCATTAATGTCTAAAGAATAAAAATTTTTAAGTTTGGTGTCTTGCATGTTTTCTTTTCTTGAAAATTTTTCAAAAATAAGTTCTTGATGTTCATCTTGACATTCAAAGTGTTCTTGGTGTTCATCTTGACATTCATAGTCTTCTTGCATGCATCACATGTTTTGATCCAAAATTTTCATGCATCACATGTTTTGATGTTTTTCTCTTTCTTTATTAAAATTCAAAAATAAAAAAAATATCTTTCCCTTTTTCACTCATAAAATTCGAAAATTTGATTTGACTTTTTCAAAAAATTTTAAAATCTTGTTATTTCTTATGAGTCAAATCAAATTTTCAATTTCAAAATTCTATCTTTTTCAAATATTTTTCAAAAATCAAATCTTTTTCATTTTTCTTTTATGATTTTTGAAAATTTCAAATTAATTTTCAAAATCTTTTTCTTATTTTTATTCCATATTTTCGAATTCAATGCTAACAATTAATGTGATTGATTCAAAAATATTAAGTTTGTTACTTGCCTAATAAGAAAGGTTCAATCTTTAAATTTTAAAATCAAATCTTTTTGTTTCTTGTTAGTCAAGTAATCAACTTTGATTTCAAAATCAAATCTTTTTAAATTTCTTTTTCAAATCTTTTTCAAAATAAGTTTCAATCATATCTTTTCAAAATCAATTTCAAAACATTTTTTAACTTCTTTTCTAACCTCTTATCTTTTCGAAAATTGATTTTCAAATATTTTTCAAACTAATCCTATCTTTTTGTTTCAATCATATCTTTTTCAAAACTACCTAACTAACTCTCTCTTTCTAATTTTGGAAAATCCTTTCCCTCTTTTTTAAAATTCCTTTTTCATTTAACTAATTGTTTTAATTTTTAATTTAATTTGATTTCAATTCTAAATTTTTGAAATTTAACTTTAAATTTTATTTTTAATTTAATTAATTTTCGAAATTCCCTCTCCCTCATCTCCTTCTAATTATTTATTTATTTATTTATTTATTTATTTATTTATTTACTAACACTTCTCTTCATCTCAAAATTCGAACCCTCTTTTCCTCTTGGTGTTCAAATTTCTCTTCTTTTATTCTTATCTTCTTCTAGTCACATAAAGGAATCTCTATACTGTGACATAGAGAATTCCATATTTTCTTTTCTGTTTTCTTCTTTTTCATATGAGCAGGAACAAGGATAAGAACATTCTTGTTGAGGCTGATCCTGAACTTGAAAGGACTCTGAAGAGGAAGCTAAGGGAAGCTAAAGCACAACTCTCTGGAGAAAATCTGACAGAAATTTTCGAAAAAGAAGGAGACATGGCCGAAAATAATAACAATGCAAGGAAGATGCTTGATACACGGAAAACTTGTCTCTCAACAAGTCTCCCTTCGGCAAGTATACCGAATTGTCGTCAAGTAATAACTCACAAAAGAGTGAGTTCGAATCCCACATAGATTAACGGATTAAGCAATCAATGGTTAATTGATTATCCTAGTTAGACGAATCAGATTGGAGTGATAAGCAACAAGGAAATGTAAATGGCATAAAAGTAAAGAAAGCAAGAAAGTGCAGAAAAGTAAAATGGCAGGAAAAGTAAATGTAAGAACTAAAAAAATAAAATGAACATTGGGATCAAGAGATATTGCAATCCTCCGGATCAAGTTCATTCTCATCTCTTCCTCAATCAATGCATTCATTGATCTCCTTGGCAATCTTAAGTGATCGAATTCCAATTTCTTGGTAATTCAATCTCTCAAATCTTGATCAATAGCCAATTCCTTGGTCAATTGCTCATGAGAAGAGATGAAGTATGGTCACTGATTATACCACATGCATTCCCAAATCAAGTGTTGGTAGAATTATAGTCACCATATCCTTCCAACCCCAATTTGGTCCAACATGAGAAAGCATTTCTAGCATGATCTCTTCATTGCTCTTCCAAGGTTCAGAAGAGATCCAAGTATGAATAGTTTCTTTTCCAAGATAACTACCCAATTGGATGAAGATTAAAAGCTTTCTAGTAAAATCAAGAGAAAAGAAAGAAGAAGAAGAATAAGAGCTACAATTGATCCATTGAATCACAATAGAGCTCTCTAACCCAATAAAAAGAGTTAGTTGATCATTGCTCTATAAAAATAGAAAAGAAAGAAAGTGCAGAAAAGTAAAGATGAAGATTAAAACTAAAATTGAAACTTCAAAATTCATAAATGAAAAGTACAAAGAAAAGAAAGAGAAGGAAAAGTGTGTGAGGGGAGGGAGTCCAAAGACCCCTCTTCATTCCCCCCTTCAGAGTGTCCCCCCTTGAATGTAAAAGCTAAGGCCCTTATATAGGCTCTCCTAAATTACAAAATGAAATTGAAAGCAATTTACAATTAAATGAAAATTCCTATTCTAGATGCTTCTTGTGGCCTTGATTGGTTGACACTTGTGGACTTGCTTCCTTGAGGTTGGGTGGTCCTTGAAAGAGAATCAAGTTGAGGTCCAGGTACTAATGTCAGTGCTAACGTTAGCCACACTAACGCTACAAGTGTGGCATTTATGCTGAAGTTAGTGTGGCTAACGTCACACTTCCTACCCAGTTGGTGTTTTTGGGGCTTAAAAGATACCTATGGTTTGTGCTCCAATTTCATGCCCACTATAGAGTATTATATATCGTTGGAAAGCTTTGAATGTCAGCTTTCTAACGCAACTGAAATCACCTCAATTGGACCTCTGTAACTCAAGTTATGCTCCTTTGAAGAGGACAGGATTGCTGGCATAGTGGCTGGCGTTATTGGCAAACGTGAGTGCCAATAACGTCCGCGATCAAGGGCTGAAAATTGCCAGTTTCTGAAGCTCAAATTAATGTCCACCCCATACTATTATATATTGTTGGAAAACCCTGGATGTCTACTTTCCAACACCTTTGGAAGTGCATCATTTGAAGCTCTACAACTCGAGTTATACTTCTTGGAAGGTGAAGAGGTCAACTGGCCTTACTACAGGTTGATACCATGTTCATCTTTGCACTTTCGGGGCAGGTTTTCTCCCTCAAATTTAGTGTCCACCATGTAGTGCCATATATGCTTGGAGAGCTCTGGAATCCTACTTTCCAATGCCACTAGAATCACCTCATTTAGAGCTTTGTGGCTCAAGTTATTCTTGTTTGAAGAAGGCATGGTCAGGCTGCTGGGTGAGACTTTTGCTCACGTTAACTACCATGTTAATGTAGTTAACATGGAAGCTAACGTGGGTCTTTTTGCTTTGCAAACGTTAGTGGAGATCACCTTTTCCATTAACTTTGTCATCTCTCTTTCCTTCCACGTTAGTTCCCATGTTAATGTAGTTAACATGGAAGCTAACGTGGGTCTTTTTGCTTCGCAAACGTTAGTGGAGATCACCTTTTCCACTAACGTTGGCATCTCCCTTTCCTTCCACGTTAGTTCCCACGTTAATGTAACTAACGTGGAGACTAACGTGGGTCTTCTTGCACCTTCGCTAGCGTTATTGGCACTCACTTTTGCCACTAACGCTGCTCCTTCTTCAAAGTTGATGCCATTAACGTTCCCACTAACGTTCCAACTTTCCTTCCTTCCACGTTAGTGGCCAAGTTAGTGGTACTAACGTAGCCACTAACGTGGCTCTTCTCTGCTTCTTGTTACCTGAAATTAATCAAACAAAGTGCATCAAAGTCTTGCTCTTAATCATGGGATCATGCATCATCTATTTTATCATTCAATTCATGTATAATTCTCATGAAATCATTCAAAATTCACAATGTTTGCTTGAATCATGGTGTGAATGCAATTTTATCCATATACTTGCTCATTTCCTAGAAAAATGCATGAAACCACCCTAAAGCATACAAAAAATGGCTAGTAAAACTAGCCAAGATGCCCTGGCATCACAACACCAAACTTAAATCTTGCTTGTCCCCAAGCAAGAAAAGAACTATGCACAAAGAATTCTCTTAATTGAAATGTATTGAAGAATTGCTTATGATGCCTTAGTGGGTGAAGTGAATAAGTGGTAGTGGGGTGAACTCTAATTTGTATGCTTATGCAAGGATTCCAGTGCTCATTAGTCCTTACATTTTGGAAGTCTTAGATCTTAGAACTTTCATTCAAATGATATTATGGAAATCTCTTTATAGATTGTCACCTTGAAGTAGCACTTATTTTCTAGCATTTTTCTTTCTTTTTTGGAATTTGGCCTCGACTCTAGGTGTCATGTATCAAAGTGGCTTTTTAAGATAAGCTTTCAATCAATACTCCCAAACCAGTTGGTCTAAGGTATTAGGTGTTGAAGCACCCCTTAGGATTTACTTGCTCAAACCTCTCTCTTTGATACAAATCCACCACAAGCATTTAACTAGGACAATAACTCTTTGAGTTCTTGTTTCTTTCTTCTTCTTCCTAGTAATTGATGCTCAGAGCCTTGGGCTTGTTCTTTGTTTTTCTTTTTCTTTTGTTTTCTTTTGTTACTACTTCTTAGATCAATAGATGTTTGAGAAATTCCATAATACTTCTCTAAACTTCATTTCCTGTCTATGAGCTCCCATGCAAGTTTTCACAAACATGCAACCTCAAGACACAATCATACAATCAGAACCCCCACTCCTCTTAATCTGTTGCTTGCCCCAAGATTTATAAAATTCTTCAACATTTTCCTTTCAAAAGAATGATTTCTTTGTTGCATTCTTAGAGATATTGGGTGCAAGTAAAATTCAAGATGATAATCATGATATCATAGCAACATGTTACAAATCAAATATCAAATTATGCTTATTCACAAGGAGTAATCACACATGCATACAAAGAAAATAGAAGACAATCATGCAATTTAAAGTGCTGGAAATAAGTAAGAGGAAAAAGGAACTTTACCACCTTGTAGTTCATCTTCATTGTTGTTGCCCTTTTCCTCCTATTCTTCCCCTTCCCACACCAAACTTAGAATGATTGCTTATACTCAAGCAACAATTAAAACAGTGGTGATGGGGTCTATGATAGATCATGAGTGTCTTAGAAAGAAGTATGAGTATGCATGTGTTTCAGCAAGCAAGATTAAGGATACAATAAAGGCACAAGAGATACAAATAGAGACATTTTGATTGCATTAATAAGTGGTGTTGGCATGGTACTTTGCATGAAAGTTAAGTGGCAACACCAAACTTAGTGTGACACTTTCAATTTAGAATGTTGCAAGTACCCAGTGAAGATTGAAAAACAAATTGTTGCATGGCAACACCAAACTTAGAATGCAATCATATGCCAAATTATTGAAAGTGAACTAAGCAAAGCAAGGAAATGTTACCTACGGTTGGGTTGCCTCCCAACAAGCGCTCTTTTAATGTCATTAGCTTGACATATTGTTCATGACTTTCTTCCTCTTCTTCCAGTTTGTTAAGAGGAATGACCTCAAGAGGAAAGAGGAGCCAGTTAATGCCCCTTGTTTTGAGTGCCTCTCCCCAGCAAGCTTTCTTCTATTGTTAGCTTGTGTAAACTTGCTTGTTGGGGTAGGGGTGGGATGGCTTTTAGTTGACATTTTCTTCTTCATGGATATTGTCCTTCTTTTCTTGGTCACCATCCTCTTTTTAGTGCTCATGTTGATTGCCTTCACCACCTTGATTTCAGGACTTGGGTGATGTACTATGGTTGGAGCATCCTCTTCATCAAGATCTTCTTGAATTGGTGGTTCAATGAACTCACCCTCTATGCAACTCTCTGTTTCATTGGAGTGTGGGTTTCCTTGATTGACTTCCTCCCTTATTCTTGACCTTTGAATGAACTCCTCTGTTTCTGGAGTGAAGTGGTCTCTCTTTGTGATCTCAGCTCTTCAATGAATTGTTCTTCAGAATAGAGTTGTGCATTCTGCCTCAATTTTTCTTCATGGTCCCTTTTTGCTATTTTCTCCTCTTCGTTTGTCTTTATTATTTCTTCAAGTAGGAGTTCTATCCTAGCGAGTCTCTCTTCTTCTCTACTTTTTTTGAGTTCTTCAATGATGAGTTCCATCCTAACAAGTTTATCTAAAGGAAGTTGGGTAGGTTGTAATGGTTGGTCAGGGTTGGCTTGTGAATGGAATTGGTTGTTTTGTGGTTGTGTGTTCTGAAAGTGGTATGATTCTTGTGGGTAGTGGATTGAGTTTTGTGGATGGTGAAATGAATTGTATGGATTTGGGATAGACTTTTGTGCTGAGGCATACTCAAATGATGAAGAATTTAGGCATGTAAAACTTGGAGGTGAAGTTGGATAATTGAGAGGTGATGGCTCTTGATGAATGGGGTATGAATGAGTGAAATCTCTTTGATTTTGATCTTCCCAGCCACAACTTGAGTAGTGATCAATTTCACCAAAATATGGACCATTTTGTGGCTGGGAAAAGTACCCTATTTCATGTTCTTGATACTTCCACCCACTATGAGCATAGTAAAGTGAATCATTCTGTGGTGGTGGAGAGTTTCCCATGAAGTTTGATTGACTAAAATATGATGGATACTCCTTTCTTTCCTGCAGAAAGCTTTGTCTCAAACAATAATCACCAAAAGAAATTGGAATCTCCATTGTCACAGATGAGGAAATTCCCAATGAGGCAATATCACAAACAGTTAGTTAGCAAAAGGAAATAAAGTAACAAAAGAAAACAAAGACAAAAGAAAAGTGTCTAATCTAGTAAATCAATCAACCGGTAGTTTGTTAATCACAATTAATCCCCAGCAACGGTGCCATAAACTTGATACACGGAAAACTTGTCTCTCAACAAGTCTCCCTTCGGCAAGTATACCGAATTGTCGTCAAGTAATAACTCACAAAAGAGTGAGGTCAAATCCCACAGAGATTAACGGATTAAGCAATCAATGGTTAATTGATTATCCTAGTTAGACGAATCAGATTGGAGTGATAAGCAACAAGGAAATGTAAATGGCATAAAAGTAAAGAAAGCAATAAAGTGCAGAAAAGTAAAATGGCAGGAAAAGTAAATGTAAGAACTAACAAAATAAAATGAACATTGGGATCAAGAGATATTGCAATCCTCCGGATCAAGTTCATTCCCATCTCTTCCTCAATCAATGCATTCATTGATCTCCTTGGCAATCTTAAGTGATCGAATTCCAATTTCTTGGTAATTCAATCTCTCAAATCTTGATCAGTAGCCAATTCCTTGGTCAATTGCTCATGAGAAGAGATGAAGTATGGTCACTGATTATACCACATGCATTCCCAAATCAAGTATTGGTAGAATTATAGTCACCATATCCTTCCAATCCCAATTTGGTCTAACATGAAAAAACATTTCTAGCATTATCTCTTCATTCCTCTTCCAAGGTTCAAAAGAGATCCAAGTATGAATAGCTTCTTTTCCAAGATAACTACCCAATTGGATGAAGATTGAAAGCTTTCTAGTAAAATCAAGAGAAAAGAAAGAAGAAGAAGAATAAGAGCTACAATTGATCCATTGAATCACAATAGAGCTCTCTAACCCAATGAAAAGAGTTAGTTGATCATTGCTCTACAAAAATAGAAAAGAAAGAAAGTGCAGAAAAGTAAAGATGAAGATTAAAACTAAAATTGAAACTTCAAAATTCATAAATGAAAAGTACAAAGAAAAGAAAGAGAAGGAAAAGTGTGTGAGGGGAGGGAGTCTGAAGACCCCTCTTCAATCCCCCCTCCAGAGTGTCCCCCCTTGAATGTAAAAGCTAAGGCCCTTATATAGGCTCTCCTAAATTACAAAATGAAATTAAAAGCAATTTACAATTAAATGAAAATTCCTATTCTAGATGCTTCTTGTGGCCTTGATTGGTTGACACTTGTGGGCTTGCTTCCTTGAGGTTGGGTGTTCCTTGAAAGAGAATCAAGTTGAGGTCCAGGTGATAATGTCAGTGCTAACGTTAGCCACACTAACGCTACAAGTGTGGCATTTATGCTGAAGTTAGTGTGGCTAACGTCACACTTGCTACCCAGTTGGTATTTTTGGGGCTTAAAAGATACCTCTGGTTTGTGCTCCAATTTCATGCCCACTATAAAGTATTATATATCGTTGGAAAGCTCTGAATGTCAGATTTCTAACGCAACTGGAATTACCTCAATTGGACCTCCGTAACTCAAGTTATGCTCCTTTGAAGGGAACAGGGTTGCTGGCATAGTGGCTGGCGTTATTGGCAAACGTGAGTGCCAATAACGTCCGCGATCAGGGGCTGAAAATTGCCAGTTTCTGAAGCTCAACTTAATGTCCATCCCATACTATTATATATTGTTGGAAAGCTCTGGATGTCTACTTTCCAACACTTTTAGAAGCGCATCATTTGGATCTCTACAACTCGAGTTATACTTCTTGGAAGGTGAAGAGGTCAGCTGGCCTTACTACAGGTTGATACCATGTTCATCTTTGCACTTTCGGGGCAGGTTTTCTCCCTCAAATTTAGTGTCCATCATGTAGTGCCATATATGCTTGGAAAGCTCTGAAATCCTACTTTCCAATGCCACTGAAATCACCTCATTTGGAGCTTTGTGGCTCAAGTTATTCTTGTTTGAAGAAGGCATGGTCAGGCTGCTGGGTGATACTTTTGCCCACGTTAACTACCACGTTAATGTAGTTAACGTGGAAGCTAACGTGGGTCTTTTTGCTTCACAAACGTTAGTGGAGATCTCCTTTTCCACTAACTTTGGCATCTCCCTTTCCTTCCACGTTAGTTCCCACGTTAATGTAGTTAACGTGGAAGCTAACATGGGTCTTTTTGCTTCGCAAACGTTAGTGGAGATCACCTTTTCCACTAACGTTGGCATTTCTCTTTCCTTCCACGTTAGTTCCCACGTTAATGTAACGAACGTGGAGACTAACGTGGGTCTTCTTGTACCTTCGCTAGCGTTATTGGCACTCACTTTTGCCACTAATGCTGCTCCTTCTTCAAAGTTGATGCCATTAACGTTTCCACTAACGTTCCAACTTTTCTTCCTTCCACGTTAGTGGCCAAGTTAGTGTTACTAACGTAGCCACTAACGTGGCTCTTCTCTGCTTCTTGTTACCTGAAATTAATCAAAGAAAGTGCATCAAAGTCTTGCTCTTAATCATAGGATCATGTCATCTATTTTATCATTCAATTCATGCATAATTCTTATGAAATCATTCAAAATTTACAATGTTTGCTTGAATCATAGTGTGAATGCATTATCATCCAAATACTTGCTCATTTCCTAGAAAAATGCATGAAACCACCCTAAAGCATACAAAAAATAGCTAGTAAAACTAGCCAAGATGCCCTGGAATCAATGCTTGGTGACTTTACTGCACCAAATTCCAATTTACATGGAAGAAGCATCTCAATTCCTGCCATTGGAGCAAACAACTTTGAGCTTAAACCTCAATTAGTTTCTCTGATGCAACAGAACTGCAAGTTTCATGGACTTCCATCTGAAGATCCTTTTCAGTTCTTAACTGAATTCTTGCAGATCTGTGATACTGTTAAGACCAATGGGGTTGATCCTGAGGTCTACAGGCTTATGCTTTTCCCATTTGCTGTAAGAGACAGAGCTAGAGTATGGTTGGACTCTCAACCTAAAGATAGCCTGAACTCTTGGGATAAGCTGGTCACGGCTTTCTTAGCCAAGTTCTTTCCTCCTTAAAAGCTTAGCAAGCTTAGAGTGGATGTTCAAACCTTCAGACAGATTGAAGGAGAATCCCTCTATGAAGCTTGGGAGAGATACAAGGAACTGACCAAAAAGTGTCCTTCTGACATGCTTTCAAAATGGACCATCCTGGATATATTCTATGATGGTCTGTCTGAGTTATCAAAGATGTCACTGGACCATTCTGCAGGTGGATCCATCCACCTAAAGAAAATGCCTGCAGAAGCTCAAGAACTCATTGACATGGTTGCAAATAACCAGTTTATGTATACTTCTGAAAGGAATCCTGTGAGTAATGGGACGCCTATGAGGAAGGGAGTTCTTGAAATAGATACTCTGAATGCCATATTGGCTCAGAACAAAATATTAACTCAGCAAGTCAATATGATCTCTCAGAGCCTGAATGGATTGAAGGAATCATCCAACAGTACTATAGAGGCATCTTCTGAAGGAGAAGCTTATGATCCTGAGAACCCTGCACTAGCAGAGGTGAATTACATGGGTGAACCCTATGAAAACACCTATAATCCCTCATGGAGAAATCATCCAAATTTCTCATGGAAGGATCAACAAAAGCCTCAACAAGGCTTTAACAATGGTGGAAGAAACAGGTTTAGCAATAGCAATCCTTTTCCATCATCCACTCAGCAAAAGACAGAGAGTCCTGAGCTGGATCCAACTAGCTTAGCAAATATAGTCTCTAATCTATCTAAGGCCACTTTAAGTTTCATGAATGAAACAAGGTCCTCCATTAGAAATCTGGAGGCACAAGTGGGCCAGCTGAGTAAAAGGGTCACTGAAACCCCTCCTAGTACTCTCCCAAGCAATACAGAAGAGAATCCAAAAAGAGAGTGCAAGGTCATTGAATTAACCATCATGGCCGAACCTACAAGGGAGGGAGAGGACATGAATCCCAGTGAGGAAGACCTCCTGGGACGTCCAGTGATTAACAAGGAGTTTCCCTCTGAGGATCCAAAGGAATTTGAGACTCATCTAGAGACCATAGAGATTCCATTGAACCTCCTTATGCCATTCATGAGCTCTGATGAGTATTCTTCTTCTGATGAGAATGAAGATGTTACTGAAGAGCAAGTTGCCAAGTACCTTGGTACAATCATGAAGCTAAATGCCAAATTATTTTGTAATGAGACTTGGGAAGATGAACCTCCCTTGCTCATCAATGAACTAAATGATCTGGATCAACTGAGACTGCCTCAGAAGAAATAGGATCCTGGAAAGTTCTTAATACCTTGTACCATAGGCACCATGACCTTTGAGAAGGCTCTATGTGACCTTGGGTCAGGGATAAACCTCATGCCACTCTCTGTAATGGAGAAATTGGGAATCTTTGAGGTGCAAGCTACCAGAATCTCATGAGAGATGGCAGACAACTCAAGAAAACAGGCTTATAGACAAGTAGAGGACGTGTTAGTAAAGGTTGAAGGCCTTTACATCCCTGCTGATTTCATAATCCTAGACACTGGGAAGGAGGAGGATGAATCCATCATCCTTGGAAGACCCTTCCTAGCTATAGCAAGAGCTGTGATTAATGTGGACAGAGGAGAATTGATCCTTCAACTGAATAAGGATAACCTTGTGTTTAAAACTCAAGGATCTCCTTCTGTAACCATGGAGAGAAAGCATGAAAAGCTTCTCTCACTGCAGAGTCAACCAAAGCCCCCATAGTCAAACCCTAAGTTTGGTGTTGGGAGGTTCCAACCTTGCTCTGAACATCTGCGAGGCTCCATGAGAGCTCACTCTCAAGCTATTGACATTAAAGAAGCGCTTGTTGGGAGGGCAACCCAATGTTATCTAATTATATTTATTTATTTTCCATTGTTATTTTATATTTTCTTTAGGTTGATGATCATGTGAAGTCACAAAAACTACTGAAAAATCAAAAACAGAGTAAAAAATAGAATGAAAAACAGCACACCCTGGAGGAGAACATTTTGGCATTTAAACACCAGAAACAAGCATCTGTCTGGCTTTTAACGCCAGAAACAGGCACCAAGCTGGCGTTTAACGCCAGAAACAAGCATCTACCTGGCGTTAAACGCCAGAACAGAGCATGGAAGTTGCGTTTAACGCTAGAAACAGGCAGCAGTCTGGCGTTAAATGCCAGGATTGCATGTATAGGGCGTTTTACACGTCTAAAGGGTACAGGGATAAAAAATTCTTGACACCTCAGGATCTGTAGACCCCACAGGATCCCCTCAGGATCTGTGGACCCCACAGGATCCCTACCTAACCATATTCTCTCCTCTTCACACCTTTTCATAACTCTCTTCCCCAAATGCCCTTCACCAATCACTTCAACCACTCTTTACCCAACCCTAAATGGCCGAACCCTAAACCCCTCCCCACTTCTATATAAACCCCTCATTCCTTCTTCTATTTCACACAACACAACCCTCTCTTCTTCCACTTGGCCAAAACCTACTCTCTCTCCCTCTCCTCTAGTTCTCTTCTTCTTCTACTTCTTTCTTTCTTCTTTTGCTCGGGGACGAGCAAACATTTTAAGTTTGGTGTGGTAAAAGTACTGCTTTTTATTTTTCCATAACCATTTATGGCACCTAAGGCCAGAGAAACCTCTAGAAAGAGGAAAGGGAAGGTAATTGCTTCCACCTCTGAGTCATGGAAGATGGAGAGATTCATCTCAAAGGTCCATCAAGACCACTTCTATGAAGTTGTGGCCAAGAAGAAAGTGATCCCTGAGGTTCCTTTCAAGCTCAAAAGGAATGAGCATCCGGAGATCCGACTTGAGATTCAAAGAAGAGGTTGGGAAGTTCTCACCAACCCCATTCAACAAGTCGGGATCCTAAAGGTTCAAGAGTTCTATGCAAACACATGGATCACAAGGAACCATGATTAAAGTGTGAACCCGAATCCAAAGCATTGGCTTACCATGGTTCGGGGGAAATACTTAGATTTCAGTCCGGAAAATGTAAGGCTGGCGTTCAACTTGCCAATGATGAAAGAGAGCCTTTCCTCACCTCATATGCCACCTCTGTAATTCAGCTGGAATTGACATAGAGGAAGATATCCTCATTGAAGAGGATAAGCCCATCACTAAGAAAAAGATAGAACAAACAAGAGATCATGGACCTCAACATGAGCATGAGGAGATTCCTCACCATGAAATTCCTGAGATGCCTCAAGGGATGCACTTCCCTCCACAAAACTATTGGGAACAAATCAACACTTTCCTAGGAGAATTAAGTTCCAACATGGGATAACTAAGGGTGGAACACCAAGAGCACTCCATCATCCTCCATGAAATTAGAGAAGATCAAAGAGCTATGAGGGAGGAGCAACAAAGACAAGGAAGAGACATAGAGGAGCTCAAAAGCACCATTGGTTCTTCAAGAAGAGGAAGACGCCACCCTTACTAAGGTGGACTCATTCCTTAATCTCCTTGTTTATTTATTTTCCTGTTTTTCGATTTTTGAGCTTTATGTTTTATTTATGTTTGTGTCTTTACTATATGATCATTAGTGTCTAATTATCTATGCCTTGAAGCTATGAATATGAATCCACCACCTCTCTTAAATGAAAACTGTTTTAAAAACAAAAGAACAAGAAGTACAGGGTTTCGAATTCATCCTTGAAACTAGTTTAATTATTTTGATGTGGTGACAATACTTTTTGTTTTCTGAATGAATACTTGAACAGTGCATATGTCTTTTGAAGTTGATGTTTATGATTGTTAAATATGTTGGCTCTTGAAGAATAAGGAAAAAGGAGACATGTTATTTGATAATCTGAAAAATCATAAAAATGATTCTTGAAGCAAGAAAAAGCAATGAATACAAAAGCTTGCAGAAAAAAAAAGAGAGAAAAAAAATGGCGAAAAAAAGAGATTAGAAAAAGAAAAAGCAAGCAGAAAAAGCCAAAAGCTCTTAAAACCAAAAGGCAAGAGCAAAAAGCCAATAGCCCTTAAAACCAAAAGGCAAGGGTAATAAAAAGGATCCAAGGCTTTAAGCATCAGTGGATAGGAGGGCCTAAAGGAATAAAATCCTGGCCTAAGCGGCTAAACCAAGCTGTCCCTAACCATGTGCTTGTGGCGTGAAGGTATCAAGTAAAAACTTGAGACTGAGCAGTTAAAGTTAAGGTCCAAAGCAAAAAAAGAGTGTGCTTAAACTTTAGCAAAGCTGAGTCACAATCTGAAAAGGTTCACCCAGTTATGTGTCTGTGGCATTTATGTATCCGGTGGTAATACTGGAAAGCAAAGTGCTTAGGGCCACGGCCAAGACTCATAAAGTAGCTGTGTTCAAGAACCAACATACTGAAATAGGAGAATCAATAACACTACGCTTTTTGGCATTATTTTTACATAGTTTTCAGTATGATTTAGTTAGTTTTTAGTATATTTTTATTAGTTTTTAAATAAAAATCACATTTCTGGACTTCACTATGAGTTTGTGTGTTTTTCTGTGATTTCAGGTATTTTCTGGCTGAAATTGAGGGACTTGAGCAAAAATCAGATTCAGAGGTTGAAGGAGGACTGCAGATGCTGTTGGATTCTGACCTACTTGCACTCAAAGTGGATTTTCTGGAGCTACAGAACTCCAAATGGCGCTCTCTCATTTGCGTAGGAAATTAGACATCCAGGGCTATCTAGAAATATATAATAGTCCATACTTTGCCCGAGTTTAGACGATGCAAACTGGCATTAAACGCCAGTTCCATGCTGCATTCTGGAGTTAAACGCCAGAAACAGGTTGCAAAGTGGAGTTAAACGCCAGAAACAGGTTACAAACTGGCGTTCAACTCCAAGAGAAGCCTCTACACGTGTAAAGCTCAATGCTCAGCCCAAGCACACACCAAGTGGGCCCCATAAGTGGATTTCTGCATCATTTACTCATTTCTGTAAACCCTAGTAACTAGTTTAGTATAAATATGACTTTTTACTATTGTATTTACATCTTTGGAACATCTTTGGATTATCTTTTGATCCTTTGATCACGTTTTGGGGGCTGGCCATTCGGCCATGCCTGGACCTTATCACTTATGTATTTTCAACGGTAGAGTTTCTACACTCCATAGATTAAGGTGTGGAGCTCTGCTGTTCCTCATGAATTAATACAAAGTACAACTATTTTTCTATTCAATTCAAGCTTATCCCTATTCTAAGATATCCATTCGCACCAAAGAACATGATGAATGTGATGATTATGTGATGCTCATCATCATTCTTACCCATGAATGCGTGCCTGACAAACACTTCCATTCTACATGCAAACAAGCTAGAATGAGTATCTCTTAGATATCTAATACAGAGGACCGAGTCCGAGATATTAGAATCTTCGTGGTATAAGTTAGAACCCATGGATGGCCATTCTTGAGATCCGGAAAGTCTAAACCTTGTCTGTGGTATTCCGAGTAGGATCTGGGAAGGGATGGCTGTGACGAGCTTCAAACTCGCGAGTACTGGGCGTAGCGACAGACGCAAAAGGATAGTAAATCCTATTCCAGTATGATCGAGAATCGATAGATGATTAGCCATGCAGTGACAGCGCATTGGACTATTTTCACATAGAGGATGAGATGTAGCCATTGACAACGGTGATGTCCTACATAAAGCTTGCCATGGAAAGGAGTAGGAATGGTTGGATGAAGACAGCAGGAAAACAGAGGTTCAGAGGAACGAAAGCATCTCTATACGCTTATCTAAAATTCTCACTAATGAATTACATAAGTATCTCTATCCTATTTTAATTATCTTTAGTACACTATAATCTCTTAATACATTTGAATCCGCCTGTCTGAGATTTACAAGGTGACCATAGCTTGCTTCAAGCCGACAATCTCCGTGGGATCGACCCTTACTTACGTAAGGTTTATTACTTGGACGACCCAGTGCACTTGCTGGTCAGTTGTGCGAAGTTGTGACAAAGAATTAAGATTATGAACGTGCGTATAAAGTTTTCAGTGCCGTTACCAAGGAATGAAACCGTCACGATTTCTGCGCACCAATTTTACATCCTCTTCCATTTCTAATATAACAAAATCAACAGGAAAAATAAATTGTCCTACTTTCGCAAGTAAATCCTCAACAACACCCACAGGTAATTTAATAGAAAGATCAGCTAGTTGAAGAGAAATATGAGTGGGTTTTACCTCTTCAAATTGAAGCTTTTTCATCGCTGAAAGTGGCATGAGATTGATGCTAGCTCCAAGATCACATAAAGCTCTCTGAATGGTGACATCTCCAATGGTGCAAGGAATCACAAAACTCCCTGGATCTTGCATTTTCTCAGGCAGTTTATGTTGAATAATAGCACTGCATTCCTTGATTAACACCACAGTTTCTTGCTCTTTCCAATTCCTCTTGTTAGTCAACAATTCTTTCATAAATTTAGCATAAAGAGGCATTTGCTCAAGAGCCTCTGCAAAAGGAATGTTAATCTGTAGCTTCTTGAAGACATCTAAAAATTTAGATAACTGCTTTTCTTTGGAAGCCCTCTGAAGTCTCTGAGGATATGGCATTTTTGGCTTGTATTCAGGAGCCTTTGGCAATGTAGGATACGTGTTAAGAGAGTCAGGAAATGGGTTGTCTGCACGCTTTGGATGGGCGTGCTCCACTTCTTCCTTCTTCTCCTCTGGAGCTTTCTTTTCAACTAGCTCTTCATTGGCCTTTGTCTCAGAGCCAACTATTTTACCACTTCTCAATTGAATAACCTTGCAATCTTCTCTTGGGTTTACCACTGTATCACCTGGAAAATATACTTGCAGACCTCTCAGATATTTGCTTGCTCAGTTGGCCCATTTGCACCTCTAAGTTTCTAATGGAGGCTCTGGTTTCCTACATAAAACTCCTCATCATCTCCCAATTAGAATCTTCTTGGGATTTAGAGTTTGCCTGCTGAGGTGGTTGTTGCTACTTAGACTGAAATTGGCAGTTATTGTGATTGTTTTGTTGGAAGCCGCCCTGAGAATTATTGTTGAAATTTTGAGGTCTCTGAGGTTGATCCCTCTACCCAAAATTTGGATAATTTCTCCACCCCTGATTGTATGTTTTAGAATATAGATCATTGTTGGGATTTCTAGAACCACTCCCCATGTAATTGACCTATTCAGAAGAGCATTGGGCATAGTCATAATTATCATTTTGTACAAAATTACCTGTCATGTCAAAAGAGGCCTCTTGAGGTGAGTTTTAGGTGTTGATAGCTGAGACTTGCATGCCACCCATCTGTTGAGTAAGTAGACTTATTTGCTAAGACATCAGCTTATTCTGAGCAAGAAGAGCATTAAGAGCTTCTATTTCCATAACACCCTTCTTCTGAGGAGCCTCAGAGTTCAGAGGATTCCTGTTAGATGAATATAAATATTGGTTGCTAGCAACCAATTCAATCAGCTCAATAGTCTCCTCCGGTGTCTTCTTCTTGTGCAATAAACCACCTGCAGAATTATCTAAGCACATCTTGGACATTTCACCCAAGCCTTCATAAAAGATGTCTAGTTGGGTCCATTTAGAGAACATGTCCGGAGGGCATTGCCTGGTCAGTAGCTTGTACCTCTCCCAAGCTTCATAGAGAGTTTCACCATCCCTCTGCCTAAAGGTCTGAACCTCCACCCTAAGCTTAGTCAGCTTCTTTGGTGGGAAAAACTTAGTAAGAAACTCAGTAACAACCTTGTCCCAAGTATCCAAACTCTCCTTGAGTTGGGAATCTAGCCATAGCTTTGCTCCATCCCTCAGAGCAAACGGGAAGAGCATGAGTTTGTATACCTCTGGGTTCACTCCATTTGTTTTCACAGTATCACAAATTTGCAGAAAATTAGAAATAAATTGATTTGGGTCTTCGGGGGAAGACCATGATACTGGCAGTTTTGTTACACCAGGGTGACCAGTTGTGGCATCAACTCAAAGTTGTTTGTAGCTATAGGAGGCACCACAATGCTTTTTCCATAAAGATCTGCAGTAGGAGCAGAGTAAGAGCCAAGCACTATCCTTTATTGATTATCTCCATTTGGATTTGCCACATTGGCATTAACAGCATTATTATGATCCATAGTGGATTCTGCAGCCTTGCAAAGTCTTGCTTGTTGCAGACGTCGCCTACAAGTCCTCTCAGGTTCAGGATCAAAGTCTAAAAGAGGTTCCTTGTCCCTGTTCCTGTGCATAAACAGAAAGAAAACAAGAAAAGATGGGATTCTCTACATCAGAGTGCAGAGAAGTCCCAGTGAGGTATCCTGTGTAAAATAATAAAATAAAAATACTAAATAAAATAATAAATAACTTTCGAAAATGATAACTGAAATCAGACAGGAATTTTCAAAAATTAACAGGAAAATAAACAAGAAAATTAAAATAAAATTAACTAGGTGACACCAAATTTAATTTCAGAAATTAAGGAAAAATATTAGTCCTATATTAAAAAATTAATTTTTGAAAATACTAAGAAAAATTAAAAAAAAATTAAAACCAAAACGCCTAATCTAAGCAATCAAACAACTGATAGTTGTTAATCACTATCAATCCCCGGCAACGGCGCCAAAAACTTGGTGCAGAATTTATAACCCACAAACTAACCGGTAAGTGCAACGGGTCGTACCAAGTAATGCCTCAGGTGAGTGAGGGTCGATCCCACGAGGATTGAAGGACTAAGCAACAATGGTTGATTAATTTACTTAGTTAGGCAAACAGAAAATAGTGGTTGAGAGTTCAAAGACATTAAACAATAGAAAAAATATTAAATAAAGGCAAGTAAATAAGTTGGGAATAAAGTATGGAGAAACAGTTAAGGCTTTAGAGTTATCTATTTTCCGGATTGACTTTTCTTATTAATTTATTTTAATTATGTAAGATTTAATTCATGGTAACTATATGTGACTAGACCCTAATTCCTTAGACCTTTCTAGTCTCCTCTAAAATTCATCAACGGCCAATTCCTTGGTCAATTAATTCCAATTAAGGGGTGAAGCTCAATTCTAGTTATGTGCCACAGAAATCCTAATTACCCAAATATAAGAGGATTATATGTCACGTATCCCATTAAATCCAGATAATTAAAATTTAGGAGAAGTTGTTTTCAAGCTGTTGTTCAAGTAAAGAGCTTTTCCAAGTTATACAAGAACTCAATTAGAAAGAGGGTCATACTTCCGTTCCACCCAAATTCATAAAATAAAGAACGAAAAAAATTCTTGAAATATAAATCAAAACCTGAATTAAAATAGAAAATAATATTATCAATCCATACAATAGTTAGAGCTCCTAACCTTAACAGTGGAGGTTTAGTTGCTCATGGCAAAAAGAAAATAAGGATTCTGATAAAATATATTTTTGGTAGTCTGGAATGGAATGGGATCCCCTGTGGAATAATTCCAATCTCCTTTTATATCTAATCCTAATTAATTTGATCTTTATCTTCTAAAACTAAAATAATATCTTTTCCTATTTAAAAAAATAAAAATTAAAGTTTAAATTAGAATTAATTAAAGCAATCAGCATGTCTTCAATTGACGGATGCGGATCACTTGCTTCGTAGGGTCCACGCCTAACTTGGAGTGGGCATAACCATTCTTGTGTGAATCTCCCTTGAGTCTCTGCTATCCCCTGGCTCTAGTCTGTGTTTCTAGGCCGAAAACTGGGATCAAAACACGGCCTGAAATCGCCCCCAGGATTTTCTGTGAATTCTACATGTCGCACATGTCACGTGTATGCGTCAGTCACGCGTACGCGTCGATGGTCTTCTTCGCTTTTCACGCTTACGCGTCTGGTATGCACACGCATCGCTCCTCGCTGGTCATCTCCTTGGTTTCTTCTCTTTCTCTACAGAAACTCCATCAAATTCATCCGAATGCTACCTAAAATAAACAAAGTTGCACAAGACTCAAAGTAGCATCCATAGTGGCTAAAAGATAGTTAATTCTTGATAAAACTTAACAATTTAAATGTAAATTCACTATGAAAAGATAGGAAAGATGCTCACACATCAATGGTCTGAATATACTACCACTTTGGATCTAACTAAATAGGCCTGGAATTTATCAAAGGCAAAAATAATTGCTAAAAGTTCCTTTTCAGTGGTAGTATAGTTAGACTAGGCACCATCTAATGTCTTAGAAGCATAAGCTATGATATAGGATCCTTACCTTCGCGCTGAGCCAGCGTCGCTCTAACCGCATAGTTAGATGCGTCGCACATTATCTCAAACGGCCTACTCCAATCAGGCCCTCTCACAATAGGAGCTTGGGTTAAGGCAATCTTCAGCTTATCAAATGCTTCCATGCACTCTTCACTCATGTCAAACTCTACATCTTTTTGCAATAAATGGGAAAAGGGTAGTGCGACCTTACTGAAGTCCTTGATAAATGATGCGTGAGCATCTTTTCTATCTTTTCCTAGTGAATTTGCGTTCAAATTATTGAGTTTAATCGAGAATTAATTATCTTTTAGCCACTATGGATGCTACTTTGAGTCATGTGCAATTTTGTTTATTTCAGGTAGCAGTTAGATAGATTTGATGGAGTTTCTATAGAAAAAGAGAAGAAAGCGAATAATGCTGTCAACCCTGACTTACCTGCACTCTATCCTGGATAACTCGAGCCACAGAAGTTCAATTGACGTGCTTCTAGTGGCGTTGGAAAGATAACTTTCATAGCTTTCCAACGATATATAATAGTCTATACTTCGTCTCCAGCAACTCAGCAAGGGTGGTGCCTAACTTGAGGTTTCTCAAGTTAGGCGCCAAGATGAACATAATCCATGAATCCAAGGCTGCACAAGTGGTGCCTAACTTCGGTTTTACCAAGTTAGGCGCCAGGACAAGGGAAAGCATTAATAGAATTCTGCCAAGGTGGTGCCTAACTTGAGATTTCTCAAGTTAGGCGCCAGAGACAACAACAACACTCACTTGGATGCTACCTCCTCCAAGTTAGGCGCCAGGAATGTCAAGTTAGGTGCCAGGTGCAGCTAACTCACTCAATCCAATTCAGTCAGGTCCAAGTTAGGTGCCACTTCCCTCCAAGTTAGGCACCAACACTAAGAAGCAAAATGGTCCCCACATCTAAATTGCAAAGCCACGAAGATCCTTATTTAATTCTGATTAAACTTTATTTTATTTAAAAATAGGAAAATATATTATTTAGTTTTAGGAAATATAATTTACATTAATTAGGATTAGATATAAAAGGGAAAAGAATCAGCCCTTTGGGCTCTTCTCTTCTCTTCTACCTCATTCTGCAATTTACAATTTTACAGAATCCTTATTTTCTCTCTGAACCATGAGCAGCTAAACCTCCTCTGTTAAGGTTAGGAGCTCTGTCTATTGTATGGATTGATACTATTATTTTTCTATTTTAATTCATGTACTGATTTCTATTTCAAGAATTGTTTTCGCTCTTTATCTTATAAATTTGGATGGAACGGAAGTATGACCCTTGTTCTAATTGAGTTCTTGTATATCTTGGAAAAGCTCTTTACTTGAACAATAGCTTGAAAATAATTTCTCCTAAATTTCTAATTATCTGGACTTAACGGGATACGTGACATATAATCCTCTTATATTTGGGTAATTAGGATATCTGTGGCATATAAACTAGAATTGGACTTAACCCTCTAATTGGAATCAAGTGACCAAGGAATTGGCGGTTGATGAAGGTTAGAGGAGACTAAAAAGGTCTAAGGAATTAGGGTATAGCCACATATCATTTATAATGAATTGAATCTTGCATGATTAAAATAGTTAATAAGAAAATTCAATCCGGAAGATAGATATCTCTGAAACCTTAACTGTTTTCTCCATATATATTTCACCTCAATTTACTGCTTGTTTTCTTATTTTCTGAATTACTGTTTGATGTATTTGAACTCTTAACACTCTTTTCTATTTGTCTAACTAAGTGAATCACTCAACCATTGTTGCTTAGTCCATCAAGCCTCGTGGGATCGACCCCCATTCACTTGAGGTACTACTTGGTACGACCCGGTGCACTTGCCGGTTAGTTTGTGGGTTATAAATTCCGCACCAAGTTTTTGGCGCTGTTGCTGGGGATTGACTGTGATTAACAACTATTAGTGTTTGATTGCTTAGATTAGGCATTTTAGTTTCATTTTATTTAATTTTTGATTTATACTTTTCGAAAATTTAGTATGTTTTTCCTTAATTTCTGAAATTAAGTTTGGTGTTACCTAGTTAATTTTAATTTGATTTTCCTGTTTAATTTTCTTTTAAAATTTCAAAATTCCTAGCTTAATTTTAGTCATCATTTTCGAAAATTTTTAGCCTTAATTAGTAAGTGTTTTATTTTATTTCTTTTTACAGGTTACCTCACTGGAAATTCTCTACACTCTGACATAAACAATCCCACTTTTCTTGTCTTTTTTCTGTTTATGAGCAGGAATAAAGACTAGGAACCTCTTACAGACTTTGATCCTGAACTTGAAAAGACTTTGAGGCGGCGCTTTCAACAAGCTAGACTTTACAAATCTAGTGAAAATCTGAGTGAGACTCTTGAAAGGGAAGCTACAGAGTCCACCATGGATCATAATCGTGATGTGAATGCAAATATGGCAAATCTGAATGAGAATGAACAACCTAGAAGAGTGCTTGGCTCATACACTGCTCCCAATGTAGATCTTTATAGAAAAAGTATTGTGGTGCCTCTTGTACCTGCAAACAACTTTGAGCTGAAGCCATAGCTAGTCACTCTTGTGCAACAAAATTGTCAATATGATGGACTCCCTCAGGAAGATCCAAATTAATTTATTTCTAATTTCCTGTAGATTTGTGATACTGTGAAGACTAATAGAGTGAATCCTAAGGTATACAAACTCATGCTCTTCCCATTTACTGTGAGGGATAGAGCAAATTTGTGGTTAGATTCTCAACCCAAGGAGAGTCTAGATACTTGGGATAAGGTGGTCACTGGATTTCTGACTAAATTTTTTCCACCACAAAAGCTGACTAAGCTGAGGGTGGAGGTTTAGACCTTTAGACAAAAAGATGGTGAGACCCTTTATAAAGCTTAGGAGAGATTCAAGCTACTAACTAGGCAATGCCTTCCGGACATGTTTTCTAAATGGACTCAGCTGGATATCTTTTATGAGGGCTTATGTGAAATGTCCAAAATGTGCTTAGATAATTCTGCAGGTGGTTCCTTACACATGAAGAAGACACTAGAGAAGACTGATGAATCCATATTTGATGATATATTTTGGCTATAATTGGATGGATTTCATCACATAAATACACACTTATTCACCAAAACAGCATACTTTTGTGTTTACTCTCTAGATTGTGCCTAAATGTGAAAACATGCTCTTTTGTGCTTATTTTGACTAATTTTATTCCATTTATCTTCCATTCGATAGCTTGATGTTATTTGTGAGTGGTTTCAGAAGAATAAAGTAGGAATGGCTTGGTAGGAATGGAAGAGGAGCATGCAATTGGGAGAAAGCATGAAGAAAACAAAGGAGAAGAGCTCAGCCTAGTGTGCGTGTGCACAGACATACGTGCGTACGCACAGCCATCGAATTAGGACCACGCATGTGCGTGAGCCGAGTCGCGCATCCAGTCAAGCATCGCCTAGTGTGCGTGTGCACAACCTCCTGTGCGTATGCACAGATCGAGATTTTTGGCAGAGTGTGCGGACGCACACGTCTGTGCATCCGCACAGGTGGACGCACATGCCTTCATTAAAAACGCACGTGACTCGCGATTTTGGGGCTTTCTTGGCCTATTTTTGAAGTGCTGGAGGCTGGTTTGAGAGGCTATATGAAGGGGAATGCAACACATATGAATAGAGCCATCTTAGAATAGGAAAATCACATAGTAGGAGTAGGAGTAGTGTAGATTAGGAAATTCTCTCTTAGGGTTTTAATTAGGGTGTGTAGCATTTTATACTTCAAGTTTGATTTTGGATTATAGCAACTGCATTGTAAGTATTTCTTTAATTTCTCATTTAATTACATTACTTGTTCTACACCTTCATCTATTTCAATTTCTCTTGTCCATATTTACATAGTCTTACAATTTTAGATTCCTAGTTGTTTAATTTGATGTTTGATGGCTTTATTATGTTTGTTTGAGTTTCCTTTATTTATTTTGAGCATTTATGCTTCATAGCTTTCATGATTTTCCAATTTTGCCATATTTTATATTTATGCCCTCTATGTGTTTGATGAAATGCCAATTTTGATTATGGGGTAGATTTTCATCCCTTGGCTTGGGAAAATGAGCTTATGAATTACTAGAGCCATAATGTCCAACATTTAGTGATAATTCTTGGGTTATTGGTTGTTATTTTTTCCACTAACGCTAGCTTTTTACTAAGCTAATTAGTAAGTTAGCTAGGATTTGTAGATTAATAACAATCATGCTCAATTAACTTATCCTCGATGTTAAGGGTTGACTTGGAGGGATTAATCCATGATAATTATCATAGTTGTGGTTATGGCAAGGAAGGGATTTCATAACTCATCCCAAGTCAAGGTTTCATTTATGTTTTGAACCACTTTTCCATCACTTTATAGCATTACTTGTCCATATTACATGCATAGTTCTTTCATTCCTTCATTAGTTTCTTAATTGTAATTTTTTCTAGTTCTTTTATCTCTTTATTTCTTTATTGCTTCCTTATTATTGAAAACTCCTTGCTTTCCACAACCAAAATTGTATGCACTTGTTGTCACTAGTTCCTAGGGAGAACAACCCGGGAGTTTAAATACTCTCGGTAAATTTTGTATTGAATTGTGACATCTTTTGGATTGAATTTTGATTGTGAGATTTTATTGTTGATTTGGACTATACTACCGACGAAGGAATTCCATTTTGAGAAACTCTAGATCAACGATAAAACACTCATTATCAAATTGGCGCCGTTGCCGGGGAGCTAGCGTCATGAGTGCCATATTTTGGTTGTTGTAAATATGTCCATAGTGTGAATAGATACTTTTTAGTTGTTTGTTTGCTTTTGTTGGTAATTAGAATTTTGTTCATTTTGTTAATTGATGTCTTTAGTTGTTATTTTCAATTTTCTCTATGAGTTATCACCCTCTTAGTTTGGAGTTTGGTTGTGATCATTTTGTAGGATTTGATAACTTCAATTTTGGATTGCATTATGGGATTAGAGCATCAATTTTGGAAAGAGCAACCTCCTCTATACCACAATGAACCATACCCTTCCCAATGCACATACCCAACCCAAGGATATAGTAGATCTCACTTAGATTATGCACCTCCACCACCATATACCTATGATCCATACACCCAACATAACCCTCAATCACCATATTTTCAAATACCACACCACCACCACCATACACCTTCTTACATACCACCTCAAAATACCTACCAACATGAACTACCTCCCACATATATCACCTTTCTTCCAAACAATGAAACCCTTTTTTCACCCCAATATGAAGCTTTCCCACCCTTGGTCCAAGACCAGCAAGACCTTCAAGCCTTTCTCCAAGTGCAAGAAGGATTCCGAAAGACTCAAGGGCAATTCGTAGCTACCATAGTCGAAGCGGTGAACCGCTTAATTGGTTCTTTTACGCTCATCCGATCAAGACCCTCCTCTTGGAGGATGTGAAGGAGCAATAGAAAGGCGTAGAGAAGAGGAGAGCATGGAATGTCAAGTGGATGAAGAGGAGCTAAGGTTTGAAGCACAACATGAGGAAGAAGGTGAGATAAGTGAGCCAGAGGAGAGAAAGAAAGATATGAGGGAGATTGATCAAGATAAGGATTCCATCATTGATGATTTTTTGTCCTCTTTGGTCAATCCCCTTAATGATCCTAATAAGCCTCTTCCCATTGAGTTTGAGAGAGACATGGAGGTAGACTTCTCACAACCTCCTTGTTATGATGTGAGTGATAGAGAAGAGGAGGAAGAGGTTGGTGAGGAAGGAGTTGACAACCAAGAGCATATTGAGTGGGTGGCAATTTCACCTATGAACTTCATTGGCCACCATCAATATGCTATCTTGGAAACGGATTACCAAATCAAGGTCCTTCTTGGGTTGTTACATGGTGGAGGAAGGGGTATAGGTTGCCAAGAGAATCCAAGGCCCTTTAAGAAGAACAATTCAAGAATTGGAGTTCAAGCATGGTGTCAACCATAATTGGGTGACTTCCGAAGAATGTTGAGTTGTTACAAGGGTCAATTAGGAGTTTATCCATCCGGCTTGAAGCATGAAAATCAACAAGAAGGTGACAGGATGCCTAGAATATGGGATCTTGGAGGAACCTCAAAGTGCAAGCTTGGATGGAGATTCAAGGAGGAGTGGAAACACAAGCCACCCTAGCTAGAGTCTCCTCAATAAGTCCAACTTAAGGACTATAAACCAAAGTGCTAGGTGGGAGACACCCCACCATGGTAACATCTTTCTTACCCTTTCTCCTTGTTTATAGTCTTAGTTTATTACATATTTGCTTGTCTTAGTTAGCTTAGGATTAGTTTAATTTCTGGTTTAGATATGTTAATTTTCATATGGATCATGATTTTGTGATGTTTTGAATGTTTTGGGGTTGAAATGTTGATTGAGCTAAGGCATAACACCTTAGAAACGAAAGAAAAATTTTTGCAAAACAGGGCATCTGTGCGTACGCACGCTGCTGTGCGTGCACACACAACTGCGAGTTTCGCAACCTGTGTGAGCGCACAAGCCTGTACACCCGTACACTCTTGGTATTGCCCTCTGTTCGCAGCGCCCGCACGGTCTGTGCGTGGACGCTCCTCTGTTTTCCTTGGTCTGTGCGTGCGCACCACCTTGTGCGCATGCACGCATGATCCTTATCGTGCTCTCTGTGCGGCAGCACAGACGTGTGCGTCCGCACGCGAGCTTGCACTTTCTCTGGTGGGAGCGTTAGCACAGCCTGTGCGCCTACACCCCATATCCCTTTTCGCTCTTGTGCGTGCGAACAGACCTGTGTGCGCATGCACATATGATCCATCTCTTAGAAAAAAAAAACCTACTGTGCGTGCGCACAACCCTGTGCGCATGCTTACGTCTTAATTCCTCTTCTACTAGAAGCGCTCGCATAGAGTGTGCGTACGCACGCCTCTGTTTTCTCTCACTTTACTTCTTTTCTTCTCTTCTTTACACTTCTTCTCTTCTTTTCCCCTCCATCCCTCCCCTACCTTGCTTTTCCATGTTTTTCTACCTATTTTACTTAGTTTTCTTTGCATTTCATTTTTCATCTCAATAATTAAATAAGTTGCAAGTGTTTGCTTGTTGATTGATTAGGTTGCTTATTGATCAAATTTCACCGATGCACTTGTACTTTACCTTCAATTACTAGCACCTACTTGGATTTGCACACTACATTTTGTTGCATATTAGGTGAAACTTTTATGAGTGCACATGAAATTTAGTGAATTGAATTGAATTGCTTGTTCCCCATGGGTTTTAAGTCAATATAATCACAGCACAAGGTCCTTGTTTCTTTTTAATGCCTTGCATTTGTTTGAGTTGACTTAACTTGATTCTATCAAGTGGGTCACCTTTTTGTAACAAACACCTTAACCATGTGATTATTTGATTATGCCTAAGGATGAATAAGTAGTTCTTCTTCATTATTGAATTGGTTATTATTTGTTGTGCTATTTTATTAATCTTGCAATTTCACTTGCACACCATCAATATCCAATATTTCCTAAATTCAATTCATTTTTGTTGTAGTTGCCTAAGTTTGCATGTGCTTAAATGATGCTCATCCATTGCTTGCATCTTAAGCCATTTAGTTGAGGAACTCATGCTTACTTTTTCATTGTGTGGATGCCATTTTAACTGGCCGTTGTGTGTATTCTAACCGCGAGCATAATTGGAATACACACATGGCTAAATTTTTATTATCATACCACACCACTATGCAACTTCCTTAATTAGATGCTTAATTGCTCTCTCCCTTACCTTTTGTGCTACTTGCCCTATGCTTCCTAATTATACTTTATTCATTCTTTTTGAGGATGAGACATGAAGGCAAGGAGCCGGGAGAGGAAAAGGACACCGAGGAGGGAGATGCTGAGCATACATGGACTTGACGATTTTCATGCAATCCAAGCCCCCACATCCGCCAACCGAAGGTGGAAGAACTTAGAGACATTCTCTCCAGATTGTGTTCGTGCACGGAAGACCGTGCAACGCTTAAGTGTGGGGGAAGATTCGTCATTTCGGGGGCGTAAATTCTCTTTTCCGAACACTTTGCACTTTATTTTTGTTTCTTTTATTAGGTTTCCTGTACATATTTGGAGTGTTTTTAACTGTTGCATTGTATTTTCTTTTGGTATATATATCATAGTTATATCTATTGCATTTTGCATCTTTTTCTTAATATATATTTTAGAGATAAAATTTGTGATTGGATGATGTGAATAGCATAGTGCCTAGTTCAATTTTGATCCTAATTGTTCATGTTAATTTTTTGCGATGTTGAAAATTAGGAATAGAACTAGAAAAATTCTTGATGAAATTGCATCTATCACAACATACATACATACACAAAGGAAATAAATTTTGGTGAAAAACAACAAAAAATTTCCAAGAATTTTGTTTTTAGGGCATTCTATTGAATTGATTTGGAAAATTATTTTTACACTTGCTTGAATGATTTTTATGGAACATAGAAGAGAGAAAGAACAAAGCAACCTTGTGAGTTTTTGAGCTTTAATGAGTGGTTACGCATTCTAACCACTATTTTGTTCATAGTGTGATTTTTCTCCTTCTATGATTGTGATCTTGGTTTTGCTTGATTCTTTATTTCTGATGTTTGATGTCTTGAATGCATTTAACATGATTGAGGCCATTTTTTAATTAAACTGACTCACCCATATGGACCTGCCCTTGCATCTACCTTTGTTAACCCCTTTTGAGCTTTTTAATCCCCTTTGTTCTAATTGTTAGCACATCACAACCCTAAGAGGAAAACTATGAATTACTTTGAATTGCATCTTTGATTAGCTTAGGTTAAGATGTGTGTGTCATTTAAGTGTGGGGGAAATTTTGGGAAGCATTGGTAGAGAAAAATTTTGTTTTTCGTAATTATTGAAAATTTGGGAAAAATGAGTGCACATTCATGTATTAATTTGCTTTAACCATATGCATTTGTCATAGAAAAAAAAAAGAAAAATAGAAAAGAAAAGAAAAAATGAAATGAAAAAAAAATAATAAGAGGGGACAAAGGTTGCCCCAAAGAAAAGAAAAAAATGAATAATGAATGCATATGTGTTTTGAATAGAAATGAAGGCATGAATGTGTGTGAAAAGAAGTAATGGGTGGCTAGAATGCATTTCTGTGATTAGATTGATATAGGTTGAGTGAGATACATGAGCTAATCGAAGATTCAATTCAATGTAGCCCCCTTAACCATATCTATCCCACCTTGACCCTAACCCCATTACAACCCTAATAAGTCCTCATGATAATTGCATTCATGCATCACATATTTGTTGATTGTTAGATGAAAAGCAAATCCTTGAAAGCATGATTAGGAGGAGACTTGAGTGAATTGACCCTAAACACCGAGGGATTAGAGTGTATACACACCAAGTGAGGGTTCGATCACTCAATTCTATGTTTCTGCATCTCTTATCATGCATTCTTGCAAGTTGCATCTTTTTAATGAAGTTGAATCAATTCTTTAGATTTTGATTGCATTGAGCTACTTCTTTGCTTAGCCCTATATGTCTATATACTTGCTTGGGAATTTGATTGTTCATTTTCACCAATTCAATAGGATACTATAGTATATATAGATATATATAGTATATACATACATGCATGCATATAGATAGTTGCATTCAATAAGTTGCTTGCCCTTTTATCATTCTCCTTGTTGGTTTAGCATGAGAACATGCTATTGTTTAAGTGTGGGAGAATTGATGAATCCATATTTGATGATATATTTTGGCTATAATTGGATGGATTTCATCACATAAACACACATTTATTCACCAAAATAGCATACTTTTGTGTTTTCTCTCTAGATTGTGCCTAAATGTGAAAACATGCTCTTTTGTGCTTATTTTGACTAATTTTATTCTATTTACCTTCCATTCGATACCTTGATGTTATTTGTGAGTGGTTTTAGAAGAATAAAGTAGGAATGGCTTAGTGGGAATAGAAGAGGAGCATGCAATTGGGAGAAAGCATGAAGAAAACAAAGGAGAAGAGCTCAGCCTAGTGTGCGTGTGCACAGACATGCGTCCGTACGCACAGCCATTGAATTAGGGCCGCTCGTGCGCGTGAGCCATGTCACGCGTCCAGTCAAGCATCACCTAGTGTGTGTGTGCACAACCTCTAGTGCGTGTGCATACGCACAGTTCGAGATTTTCGGCAGTGTGCGGACGCACACAGGTGAACGCATATGCCTTCATTAAAAACGCACGTGACTCGCGATTTTGGGGCTTCTTGGCCCATTTCTGAAGTGCTGGAGGCTAGTTTGAGAGGCTAAATGAAGGGGAATGCAACACATATAAAAAGAGCCATCTTAGAATAGGAAAATCACATAGTAGGAGTAGGAGTAGTGTAGATTAGGAAATTCTCTCTTAAGGTTTTAATTAGGGTTTGTAGCATTTTATACTTCAAGTTTGATTTTGGATTATAGCAACTGCATTGTAAGTATTTCTTTAATTTCTCCTTTAATTACATTACTTGTTCTACACCTTCATCTATTTCAATTTCTCTTGTCCATATTTACATAGTCTTGCAATTTTGGATTCCTAGTTATTTAATTTGATGTTTGATGGTTTTATTATGTTTGTTTGAGTTTCATTTATTGATTTTGAGCATTTATGCTTCATAGCTTTCATGATTTTCCCAATTTTGCCATATTTTATGTTTATGCCCTCTATGTGTTTGATGAAATGCCAATTTTGATTATGGGGTAGATTTCCACCCCTTGGCTTGGGGAAATGAGCTTATGGATTACTAGAGCCATAATGTCCAACATTTAGTGATAATTCTTGGGTTGTTGGTAGTTATTGTTTCCACTAACGCTAGCTTTTTACTAAGCTAATTAGTAAGTTAGCTAGGATTTGTGGATTAATAACAATCATGCTCACTTAACATATCCTTCGATGTTAAGGGTTAACTTGGTGGGATTAATCCATGATAATTATCATAGTTGTGGTTATGGCAAGGAAGGGATTTCATAACTCATCCCAAGTCAAGGTTTCATTTATGTTTTGAACCACTTTTCCATCACTTTATAGCATTACTTATCCATATTACATGCATAGTTCTTTCATTCCTTCATTAGTTTCTTAAATGCAATTTTGTCTAATTCTTTTATCTCTTTATTTCTTTATTGCTTCCTTATTATTGAAAACCCCCTTGCTTTTCACAACCAAAATTGTATGAACTTGTTGTCACTAGTTCCTAGGGAGAACGACCCGGGAGTCTAAATACTCTTGGTAAATTTTGTATTGAATTGTGACATCTTTTGGATTGAATTTTGATTGTGAGATTTATTGTTGATTTGAACTATACTACCAATGAAGGAATTCCATTTTGAGAAACTCTAGATCAACGATGAAACACTCATTATCAGAGACTACTGAGCTTATTGAGTTGGTTGCTAACAACCACTATCTATACTCATCTAACAGGAATTCTGTGAATTCTGGGACTCCCCAGAAGAAAGGCATTGGTGAGCAGAAATCGTGACGGTTCATTCCTTGGTAACAACACTAAAAACTCAATACGCACGTTCATAATCTTAGTTCTTTGTCACAACTTCGCACAACTAACCAGCAAGTGCACTGGGTCGTCCAAGTAATAAACCTTACGTGAGTAAGGGTCGATCCTACGGAGAATGTCGGCTTGAAGCAAGCTATGGTCACCTTGTAAATCTCAGTCAGGCGGATTCAATTGATTATAGAGATTTAATAATTAAAAGATAAATAAAATATAAAGATAGTGATACTTATGTAATTCATTGGTGAGAATTTCAGATAAGCGTATAGAGATGCATTTGTTCCTCCTGAACCTCTTCTTTCCTATTGTCTTCATCCAATCATTCATACTCCTTTCTATGGCAAGCTGTATGTTAGGCATCACCGTTGTCAATGGCTACATCCTGTCCTCTCAGTGAAAATGGTCCAATGCGCTGTCATTGCATGGCTAATCATCTGACGGTTCTCGATCATACTGGAATAGGATCCATTGATCCTTTTGCGTCTGTCACTACGCCCAGCACTCGCGAGTTTGAAGCTCGTCGCAGCCATCCCTTCCCAGATCCTACTCGGAATACCACAGACAAGGTTTAGACTTTTCGGATCTCAAGAATGGCCGTCCATGGATTCTAACATATACCACGAAGATTCTGATTAAGGAATCCCAGAGATACTCATTCAATCTAAGGTAGAACGGAAGTGGTTGTCAGGCACGCGTTCATAGTTGGGAATGATGATGATTGTCACGATCATCACATTCATATTGAGGTGCGAATGAATATCTTAGAATCGGAATAAGCTTGAATTGAATAGAAAAAATAATAGTACTTTGTATTAATTCATGAGGAACAGCAGAGCTCCACACCTTAATCTATGGTGTGTAAAAACTCTACCGTTGAAAATACATAAGTGATGAAGGTCTAGGCATGGCCGAGAGGCCAGCCCCCAAACGTGATCTAAAGATGAAACTAAAGATAGATATAAATACAATAGTAAAAAGTCCTATTTATGCTAAACTAGTTACTAGGGTTTACAGAAATGAGTAAATGATGCAGAAATCTACTTCTGGGGCCCACTTAGTATGTGCTTGGGCTGAGCATTGAGCTTTACACGTGTAGAGGCTTCTCTTGGAGTTGAACGCCAGTTTGTAGCCTGTTTCTGGTGTTTAACTCCACTTTGCAACCTGTTTCTGGCGTTTAACTCCAGAATGCAGCATGGAACTGGTGTTGAACGCCAGTTTGCGTTGTCTAAACTCAAGAAAGTATGGACTATTATATATTGCTGGAAAGCCCTGGATGCCTACTTTCCAACGCAATTGAGAGCGCGCCATTTGAAGTTCTGTAGCTCCAGAAAATCCACTTTGAGTGCAGGGAGGTCAGA
>NC_029785.2:62141591-62145237 GCF_000816755.2 Arachis ipaensis
AAAAATACACAAACTCATAGTAAAGTCCAGAAATGTGATTTTTATTTAAAATCTAATAAAAATATACCAAAAACTAACTAAATCATACTAAAAACTATGTAAAAACAATGCCAAAAAGCGTATAAATTATCCGCTCATCACAACACCAAACTTAAATTGTTGCTTGTCCCCAAGCAACTAAAAATCAAATAGGATAAAAAGAAGAGAATATACTATAAATTCCAATATATCAATGAAGCTTAGTTCCAATCAGATGAGCGGGACTTGTAGCTTTTTGCCTCTTGAATAGTTTTGGCATCTCACTTTATCCATTGAAGTTCAGAATGATTGGCATCTATAGGAACTCAGAGCTCAGATAGTGTTATTGATTCTCCTAGTTCAGTATGTTGATTCTTGAACACAGCTACTTTATGAGTCTTGGCCGTGGCCCTAAGCACTTTGTTTTCCAGTATTACCACCGGATACATAAATGCCACAGACACATAACTGGGTGAACCTTTTCAGATTGTGACTCAGCTTTGCTAAAGTTCCCAATTAGAGGTGTCCAGGGTTCGTAAGCACACTCTTTTTTTGCTTTGGACCTCGACTTTAACCACTCAGTCTCAAGTTTTCACTTGACACATTCACGCCACAAGCACATGGTTAGGGATAGCTTGGTTTAGCCGCTTAGGCCAGGATTTTATTCCTTTAGGCCCTCCTATCCACTGATGCTCAAAGCCTTGGATCCTTTTTATTACCCTTGCCTTTTGGTTTTAAGGGCTATTGGCTTTTTGCTCTTGCCTTTTGGTTTAAAGAGCTTTTGGCTTTTTCTGCTTGCTTTTTTTTTTTGCTATTTTTTTTCTGCAAACTTTTGTATTCACTGCTTTTTCTTGCTTCAAGAATCATTTTTATGATTTTTCAGATTATCAAATAACATTTCTCCTTTTCATCATTCTTTCAAGATCCAACATATTTAACATTCATAAACAACAACTTCAAAAGACATATGCACTGTTCAAGCGTTCATTCAGAAAACAAAAAGTATTGTCACCACATCAAAATAATTAAACTAGTTTCAAGGATGAATTCGAAACCATGTACTTCTTGTTCTTTTGTTTTAAGAATATTTTTTTCATTTAAGAGAGGTGATGGATTCATATTCATAACTTTAAGGCATAGACACTTAGACACTAGTGATCATATAGTAAAGACACAAACATAAATAAAACATAAAGATCAAAAATCGAAAAACAGTAAAATAAATAGACAAGGAGATTAAGGAATGAGTCCACCTTAGTGAGGGTAGTGTCTTCCTCTTCTTGAAGAACCAATGGTGCTTTTGAGCTCCTCTATGTCTCTTCCTTGCCTTTGTTGCTCCTCCCTCAAAGCTCTTTGATCTTCTCTAATCTCATGGAGGATGATGGAGTGTTCTTGGTGCTCCACCCTTAGTTGTCCCCTGTTGGAACTTAATTCTCCTAGGGAGGTGTTGATTTGCTCCCAATAGTTTTGTGGAGGAAGGTGCATCCCCTGAGGCATCTCAGGGATTTCATGGTGGGGAATTTCCTCATGCTCTTGCTGAGGTCCATGATCTCTTGCTTGCTCCATCCTTTTCTTAGTGATGGGCTTGTCCTCTTCAATGAGGATGTCTCCCTCTATGTCAATTCCAGCCGAATTGCAGAGGTGGCATATGAGGTGAGGAAAGGCTAACCTTGCCCAAGTGGAGGACTTGTCAGCCACATTGTAAAGTTCTTGAGGTATAATCTCATGAACTTCCACCTCCTCTCCAATCATGATACTATGGATCATGATGGCCCGGTCTATAGTAACTTCAGACCGGTTACTAGTAGGAATGATTGAGCGATGAATGAACTCCAGCCATCCCCTAGCCACTGGTTTAAGGTCATGCCTTCTTAATTGAATCGGCTTGCCTCTTGAGTCAATTTTCCATTGAGCTCCTTCCTCACATATGTCTATGAGGACTTGGTCCAACCTTTGATCAAAGTTGACCCTTCTTGTGTAGGGGCGTGCGTTCCCTTCCATCATTGGCAAGTTGAACACCAGCCTTACATTTTCCGGACTGAAATCTAAGTATTTCCCCCGAACCATGGTAAGCCAATACTTTGGATTCGGGTTCACACTTTGATCATGGTTCCTAGTGATCCATGCATTTGCATAAAACTCTTGAACCATTAGGATCCCGACTTGTTGAATGGGGTTGGTGAGAACTTCCCAACCTCTTCTTTGGATCTCAAGTTAGATATCCGGATACTCATTCTTTTTGAGCTTGAAAGGAACCTCAGGGATCACTTTCTTCTTGGCCACAACTTCATAGAAGTGGTCTTGATGGACCTTTGATATGAATCTCTCCATCTCCCATGACTCAGAGGTGGAAGCAATTTCCTTCCCTTTCCTCTTTCTAGAGGTTTCTCTGGCCTTAGGTGCCATAAATGGTTATGGAAAAATAAAAAGCTATGCTTTTACCACACCAAACTTAAAATGTTTGCTCGTCCCCGAGCAAAAGAAGAAAGAAAGTAGTAGAAGAAGAAGAAGAATGGAGGAGATGGGGAAAGAAGATGTATTCGGCCAAGGAGAAGAAGAAAGGGTTGTGTTTTGTGAAAATGAGGAAGGAGTGAGGGGTTTATATAGGAGTGATGGGGGGTGTAGGGTTCGGCCATTAAGGTTGGGTTGGGGAGGGAAATTAATTTGAATTTTGAAGGTAGGTGGGGTTTATGGGGAAGAGAGGATGGATGTGAGTGGTGAAGAGGTGATGGGAAAGAGGGATTGAGGTGATTGGTGAAGGGTATTTAGGGAAGAGAGTTATGAAAAGGTGTGAAGAGGAGAGAAGAAAATGTGGGGTCCACAGATCCTGAGGGAATCTTGTGGGGTCCACAGATCAAGTGGGGTCAAGGACTTAACATCCCTGCTCCAATTAGGCGTGTAAAACGCCCTTGCTGTGCAATCCTAGCATTTAACGCCAGACTGCTTCCTGTTTCTGGCGTTAAACGCCCAAATATAGCTTGTTTCTGGCGTTTAACGCCAGGTAGATGCTTGTTTCTGGCGTTAAATGCCAGCTTGGTTCCTGTTTCTGGCGTTAAACGCCAGACAGATGCTTGTTTCTGGCGTTTAAACGCCAGACTGCTCTCCTCCAGGGTGTGCTATTTTCAATGCTGTTTTTCATTCTGTTTTTTATTTTTCAGTAGTTTTTGTGACTTCACATGATCATCAACCTAAAGAAAACATAAAATAACAATAAAAAATAAATAAATATAATTAGATAACATTGGGTTGCCTCCCAACAAGTGCTTCTTTAATGTCAATAGCTTGACAGTGAGCTCTCATGGAGCCTCACAGATAATCAGAGCAAGGTTGGAACCTCCCAACACCAAACTTGGAGTTTGAATGTGGGGGTTCAACACCAAACTTAGTGTTTGGTTGTGGCCTCCCAACACCAAACTTAGAGTTTGACTATGGGGGGCTTTGGTTGACTCTGCAGTGAGAGAAGCTTTTCATGCTTCCTCTCCATGGTTACAGAAGGAGATCCTTGAGTTTTAAATACAAGGTTGTCCTCATTCAGTTGAAGGACCAACTCTCCTCTGTCCACATCAATCACAGCTCTTGCTATGGCTAGGAAGGGTCTTCCAAGGATGATGGATTCATCCTCATCCTT
>NC_029785.2:62145286-62150837 GCF_000816755.2 Arachis ipaensis
CCAAATAATTTGGCATTCAGCTTCATGATTGCACCAAGGTATTTAGCAACTTGCTCTTCAGTAATGTCTTCATCCTCTTCAGAGGAAGAACACTCATCAGAGCTCATGAAGGGCAGAAGGAGGTTCAATGGAATATCTGTGGTCTCTAATGGAGCCTCAGATTCCTTTGGTTCCTCAAAGGGGAACTCCTTATTGGTCACTGGACGTCCCAGGAGGTCTTCCTCACTAGGATTCACGTCCTCCTCTTCCCTTGTAGGTTCGGCCATGATGGTCAAATCAATGGCCTTGCACTCTCTCTTTGGATTCTCTTCTGTATTGCTTGGGAGAGTACTAGGAGGAGTTTCAGTGACTCTTTTACTCAGCTGGCCCACTTGTGCCTCCAAATTTCTAATGGAAGACCTTGTTTCATTCATAAAACTCGCAGTGGCCTTAGATTGATCAGAGACTATATTTGCTAAGCTAGATGGATTCTGCTCAGAATTCTCTGTCTGTTGCTGAGTGGATGATGGAAAAGGCTTGCTATTGCTAAACCTGTTTCTTCCACCATTATTAAAGCCTTGTTGAGGCTTTTGTTGATCCTTCCATGAGAAATTTGGATGATTTCTCCATGAGGGATTATAGGTATTTCCATAAGGTTCACCCATGTAATTCACCTCTGCTATTGCAGGGTTCTCAAGATCATAAGCTTCTTCCTCAGAAGATGCCTCTTTAGTACTGTTGGATGATTCCTTTAATCCATTCAGACTCTGAGAGATCATATTGACTTGCTGAGTCAATATTTTATTCTAAGCCAATATGGCATTCAGAGTATCAATTTCAAGAACTCCATTCCTCTGAGGCGTCCCATTACTCACAGGATTCTTTTCAGAAGTGTACATAAACTGGTTATTTGCAGCCATGTCAATGAGTTCTTGAGCTTCTGCAGGTGTTTTCTTTAGGTGAATGGATCCACCTGCAGAATGGTCCAATGACATCTTCGATAATTCAGACAGACCATCATAGAATATATCCAGGATGGTCCATTCTGAAAGCATGTCAGAAGGACACTTTTTGGTTAGTTCCTTGTATCTCTCCCAAGCTTCATAGAGGGATTCACCTTTCTTTTGTCTGAAAGTTTAGACATCCACTCTAAGCTTGCTAAGCTTTTGAGGAGGAAAGAACTTGGCTAAGAAAGCTATGACCAGCTTATCCCAAGAGTTCAGGCTATCTTTAGGTTGAGAGTCCAACCATATTCTAGCTCTGTCTCTTACAGCAAATGGGAAAAGCATAAGCCTGTAGACCTCGGGATCAACCCCATTGGTCTTAACAGTATCACAGATCTACAAGAATTCAGTTAAGAACTGAAAAGGATCTTCTGATGGAAGTCCATAAAACTTGCAATTCTGTTGCATCAGAGAAACTAATTAAGGTTTCAGCTCAAAATTGTTTGCTCCAATGGCAGGGATTGAGATGCTTCTTCCATGTAAATTGGAATTTGGTGCAATAAAGTCACCAAGCATCTTCCTTGCATTGTTATTATTTTCGGCCATGTCTCCTTCTTTTTCGAAAATTTCTGTCAGATTTTCTCCAGAAAGTTGTGCTCTAGCTTCCCTTAGCTTCCTCTTCAGAGTCCTTTCAGGTTCAGGATCAGCCTCAACAAGAATGTTCTTATCATTGTTCCTGCTCATATGAAAAAGAAGAAAACAGAAAAGAAAATTTGGAATCCTCTATGTTACAGTATAGAGATTCCTTTATGTGAGTAGAAGAAAAGAAATTCGAACACAGAAAGATGGAGAGGGTTCGAATTTTTAAGAAAAAGAGGAGTGTTAGTAGATAAATAAAATAATTAGAAGGAGATGAGAGAAAAGAATTTTCAAAAATTAAACAAAATAAAATAAAAATATTTAAAAATTAAAGTTAAAATTCGAAAATTAAAATTGAAATTAAATTAAATTAAAATTTTAAAACAATTAGTTAATTAAAAAGGAATTTTGAAAAAGAGGGAAGGGATTTTCGAAAATTAAAGAGAGAGAGAGTTAGTTAGGTAGTTTTGAAAAAGATAAGAATCAAACAAAAAGTTAAGTGGTTAATTGAAAAAGATTTGAAAATCAAATTTTATAGAGATAAAAAAATAGAAAAGATTTTGAATTTAAATTTTGAAAAAGATGTGATTGAAACTTAAATTAAAAAAAAGATTTGAAAAAGAAATTTAAAAAGATTTGATTTTGAAATTAAAGTTGATTACTTGACTAACAAGAAACTAAAAAGATATGAGTCTAGAGTTTAAAGATTGAACCTTTCTTACTAGGCAAGTAACAAACTTAAAAATTTTGAATCAATCACATTAATTGTTAGCATTAATTTCGAAAATATGAAATAAAAATAAGAAAAAGATTTTAAAAATAATTTTGAAAGTTTCAAAATTTATGAAAGAAAAAGTGAAAAAGATTTTATTTTTGAAAAAGAATTGAAAAAGATAGAATTTTTAAATTGAAAATTTGATTTGACTCATAAGAAACAATTAAATTTTTAAAACTTTTGACTAAATCAAATCAAATTTTCGAAAATTATGAGTGAGATAAGGAAAAGATATTTTTTTTATTTTTGAATTTTAATAAGGAAAGAGAAAAACATCAAAAAGACTCAAGACACAAAAATTTTGGATCAAAACAAAGGAAACATGCAAGAACACTTTGAATGCAAAGATGAACACCAAGAACACTTTGAAGATCATGATGAACATCAAGTATGTATTTTTAGAAAATCTTCAAGAAAAGAAACATGCAAGACACCAAACTTAGAAATTTTTACTTTTTAGACACTATGAATGCAAGAATGCATATGAAAAACAAGATGCAACACACAACAAGAAAATATGAAGATCAAACAAGAGGATTCATCAAGAACAACTTGAAGATCATGAAGAATGCAATGCATGAATTTTCGAAAAATGCAAGAAAGTTTGAAAAATATGCAATTGACACCAAACTTACAATTTGACACAAGACTCAAACAAGAAACATCAAATTTTTGGTTTTTATGATTTTATTGAATTTTTTTGAAAATTATTTTGGGAATTACGAAAAAGAAGAAAAAAATTTTTTTTTTGTATTTTTCGAAAATAAGAAATAAAAATCTTAAAATTAAAATAAAATTACCTAATCTGAGCAATAAGATGAACCGTCAGTTGTCCCAACTCGAACAATCCCCGGCAACGGCGCCAAAAACTTGGTGAGAGGAAATCGTGACGGTTCATTCCTTGGTAACAGCACTGAAAACTCAATACGCACATTCATAATCTTAGTTCTTTGTCACAACTTCGCACAACTAACCAGCAAGTGCACTGGGTCGTCCAAGTAATCAACCTTACGTGAGTAAGGGTCGATCCCACGGAGATTGTCGGCTTGAAGCAAGCTATGGTCACCTTGTAAATCTTAGTCAGGCAGATTCAATTGATTATAGAGATTTAATAATTAAAAGATAAATAAAAAATAAAGATAGTGATACTTATGTAATTCATTGGTAAGAATTTCAGATAAGCGTATAGAGATGCATTCGTTCCTCTTGAACTTCTGCTTTCCTATTGTCTTCATCCAATCATTCATACTCCTTTCTATGGCAAGCTGTATGTTAGGCATCACCGTTGTCAATGGCTACATCCTGTCCTCTTAGTGAAAATGGTCCAATGCGCTGTCACTGCATGGCTAATCATCTGTCGGTTCTCGATCATACTGGAATAGGATCTATTGATCCTTTTGCGTCTGTCACTACACCCAGCATTCGCGAGTTTGAAGCTCGTCGCAGCCATCCCTTCCCAGATCCTACTCGGAATACCACAGACAAGGTTTAGACTTTCCGAATCTCAAGAATGGCCGTCCACGGATTCAAACTTATACCACGAAGATTCTGATTAAGGAATCCCAGAGATACCCATTCAATCTAAGGTAGAACAGAAGTGGTTGTCAGGCATGCGTTTATAGTTGGGAATGATGATGACTGTCACGATCATCACATTCATATTGAGGTGCGAATGAATATCTTAGAATCGGAATAAGCTTGAATTGAATAGAAAAACACAGAAAATATCTGAAATCACAGAAAATATCTGAAATCTGATTTTTGCTCAAGTCCCTAAATTTCAGCCAGAAAATATCTGAAATCACAAAAAAACACACAAACTCATAGTAAAGTCCAGAAATGTGATTTTTATTTAAAACTAATAAAAATATACTAAAAACTAACTAAATCATACTAAAAACTATGTAAAAACAATGCCAAAAAGCGTATAAATTATCCGATCATCAAGCGTCTTGAAAGTAGAAGCTTTTGATGCTCTTCTTGCTCAGAACAAAATTTTGTCTCAGAAGATGAATTTGATTACTCAACAATTGAGTGGGATGCATGTTTTAGCTGTCAACACTCAGAATGCACCTTAAGAGGCCCCTTATGACATGACTGGTAGCTCTATGCAAGGTGAGAATTATGATTATGCTCAATCTTCTTCTGAACAGGTCAATTACATGGGGAATACTCCTAAAAACCCAATAATGATCCATACTCTAAGACCTATAATCAGGCGTGGAGAAATCACCCAAATTTCGGGTAAAGAGGGCAAGCTCAGGGATCACAGAATTATAACAATAATTCTCAGGGCAGTTTTTAGCAGAATAATCATAATAACCACCAGTTTCAGTCTCATCATCAACAACTACCTCAGCAAGCAAATTTTCAGCCCCAGAAGAACACTGATATGGAAGCAGTATTGAATCATTTTATGTAGAAAACTAGAGCTTCCCTCAGAAACTTGGAGGTACAGGTATGCTAGTTGAGCAAGCAAATACCTGAGAGGCCTCCAAGTGTATTTTCTGGTGATAGAATGGTGAACCCAAGAGAATACTGCAAGGCCATTCAATTGATAAGTGGTAAAGTAGCTAGTTCTGAGACTAAGGTCAATGAGGAGCTAGTTGAAAAAGAAGCTCCAGAGGAGAAGAGAGAAGAGGTGGAGCATGTCCCTCCTAGGCGTGCAGATAACCCATTTCCAGTCTCTCTTGATACTCATCCTACATTGCCAAAGGTTCCTAAGTACAAGCCTAAAATACCATATCCTCAGAGACTTCAAAAGGCTTCCAAAGACAAGTAATTTTCTAGATTTTTAGAAGTCTTCAAGAAGCTTCAGATCAACATTCCTTTTGCTGAGACTCTTGAGAAAATGCCTCTCTATGCTAAATTCATGAAAGAACTGTTGACTAACAAGAGGAATTGGAAAGAAAAAGAGACAGTAGTGTTAACTAAGGAATGCAGTGCTATTATTCAACATAACCTTCCTGAGAAGATGCAGGATCCAGGGAGCTTTGTAATTCCATGCACCATTGGAGATGTCACTATTCAGAGAGCTTTGTGTGATCTTAGAGCTAGCATCAATCTCATGCCACTTTCAGTTATGAAAAAGCTCCAAATTGAGGAGATAAAACCCACTCATATTTTTCTTCCAGTTCCTAATCTTTCTATTAAATTTCCTATGAGGGTTGTTGAGGATTTACTTGTGAAAGTGGGGCCATTTATTTTTCCTGCT
>NC_029785.2:62150867-62186242 GCF_000816755.2 Arachis ipaensis
TTATTCTTGGAAGACCCTTTTTAGCTACAGGTAGAGCTCTGATTGATGTGCAAAAGGGTGAATTAACCCTGAGGGTCAATAAAGAACAAGTGGTCCTTAATGTATTTGAAGCCATCAAACACCCTAATGATTCTAAAGGGTGTATGAGAGTTGATGTTATTGAACCACTTATTCAAGAGATACTTGAAACTGAGGTACTTGATGATATTCTAGATCCTCTCTCTGAGTATGAACTACTTGAGATTGATGATTCACCACCCCAAAAGAACATGGTGAACACGCCTAAGGTGGAGGAAGAAGTCCCCAAGCTTGAGCTAAAAAGCCTTTGCCTCCTTCTTTGAAATATGTGTTCCTAGGTGAAAATGATTCATATCCAGTGATTATTAGCTCTTCCTTGAAACCTGGTGAGGAAGAGGTGCTTATTATAGTGCTCAAAAGCCATAAAACAGCTCTTGGGTGGACCATTGGTGATTTAAAGGGGATTAGTCCAACTAAGTGTATGCACAAGATCCTTCTTGAAGATGATGCTAAACCGGTTGTGCAACCACAAAGGAGACTCAATCCAACTATGAAAGAGGTGGTCCAAAAAGAGGTAATGAAACTATGGAAAGCCCGCATTATATACCTTATTTCTGATAGCCCTTGGGTGAGTCCTGTGCAGGTAGTTCCCAAGAAAGGAGGGATGACAGTGATCAAGAATAAAAAGAATGAGCTAATTCCAACAAGAACCGTCACAGGATGGAGAATGTGCATAGACTACAGGAGGCTCAACACTGCTACAAGGAAGGATCACTTCCCTCTACCTTTCATTGATCAGATGCTTGAGAGGTTAGCTGGTTATGCTTTTTATTATTTTCTAGATGGATATTCTGGATATAACCAAATTGCAGTGGACCCTTAAGATCAAGAGAATACGGCATTCACATGTCCTTTTGGAGTATTTGCTTACAGGAGAATGCCATTTGGACTCTGTAATTCCCCAGCAACTTTTCAGAGGTGTATGCTTTCAATTTTTTCTGATATGGTTGAAAAGCTTATTGAGGTATTTATGGATGATTTTTTTGTTTTTGGTAATTCCTTTGAATCCTGCCTTAAGCATTTGTCTCTGGTCTTGAAACATTGTCAAGAATCAAACCTTATTTTAAATTGGGAAAAATATTATTTTATGGTTACAGAAGGTATTGTTCTTGGACACTAAATTTCAAACAAAGGGATTGAGGTTGATAGAGCCAAGGTAGAGGTAATTGAAAAATTACCACCACCATCTAATGTTAAGGCAGTCTGGAGTTTCTTGGGTCATGCAGGATTTTATAGAAGATTTATAAAGGATTTTTCTAAGATTGCTAAACCATTGAGCCACCTACTAGTTTCTAATGTTCCTTTTGTATTTGACACTAAATGTCTGCATGCTTTTGAAACACTAAAAGCAAACCTTACATCTGCTCCCATCATAGCTCCCCCTGACTGGGATTTGCTATTTGAATTAATGTGTGATGCTAGTGATTTTACTATCGGAGCTGTTTTAGGATTGAGGCATGGCAAGCTTATACATGTCATTTACTATGCTAGTCGTGTGTTAAATGATGCTCAGAAGAATTACACATCTACAGAAACAGAATTATTAGCTATTGTGTATGCTATTGATAAGTTTAGGTCCTATTTAATTGGTTCTAAGATTATTGTTTATACTGATCATGCTGCTTTAAAGTACCTTCTAACCAAACAGGATTCTAAACCAAGATTAATCAGATGGGTGCTACTCCTTCAGGAGTTTGATATTGAGATCAAAGACAAGAAAGGGTCAGAAAATCAAGTAGCTAACCACCTTTTCAGGATTGAACCTGAGGAGGGCGTGTAACCACCCACAGCTGTGACTGAGATATTTATGGATGAGCAACTATTCCTCATTTAGCTGGCTCCATAGTTTACAGACATTACAAATTATAAAGCCATGAATTTCATTCCAAAGGAGTATAGTAAACAACAAGTGAAGAAGCTACTGAATGATGCAAAGTACTACTTTTGGGAGGAACCATACCTTTTTAGAAGATGCTCAGATGATAATCCGGAGATGTATTCCAGATGAGAAAACACAGTAGATTCTTTGGCACTGTCATGGCTCTAATTATGGAGGCCACTTTGGTAGTGAAAGGACAGCTACAAAGGTCTTTCAGAGCGGTTTTTACTGGCCGACTCTTTTCTGGGACTCAAGAGCATTTGTGAAGAACTGTGACAGATGTGAAAGAGCTAAGAATCTCCCTGCCAACCATGAGATACCACAGCAGGGGATTCTTGAGATTGAGTTGTTTGATGTGTGGGGTCTTGACTTCATGGGACCTTTTCCACCCTCATATTCCAACAATTATATCTTGGTGGCAGTTGATTATGTGTCCAAGTACTTGTGGCTCTGCCCACTAATGATGCCAAAGTAGTGATGAGCTTTCTTCAAATATATTTTTTTAGCCGGTTTGGTGTTCCAAGGACACTCATTAGTGATGGTGGAAGTCACTTCTGTAATAGACAGCTGGACTCACTTCTGCAGAGGTTTGGAGTCCATTATAAAGTGGCAACCCCCTATCACCCTCAGACAAGTGGACAGGTTGAGGTTTCTAACAGAGAACTCAAGAGGATTCTGGAGAAGACTGTCAGTATCTCAAGAAAGGACTGGTCTAGGAAGTTTGATGATGCCCTCTGGGCATACCAGACAGCTTATAAGACTCCTATTGGCATCCCTTATCAGTTGGTCTACGGTAAAGCCTGTCACTTGCCAGTTGAGCTGGAGCATAGAGCTTACTGGGCAATCAAGTTTTTGAACTTTGATGCTCAAGCTGCAAGAATAAAGAGAATGCTTCAGTTGAATGAGCTTGATGAATTCAGATATTCGGCCTATAAGAATGCCAAGCTCTATAAGGAGAGAACTAAGATATGGCATGGCAAGAAGATTTCCATTAGAGTCTTTGAGCCAGGTCAGAAGGTGCTTCTATTTAATTCAAGGGTCAAACTTTTTCCCGGAAAGCTAAAATTCTGATGGTCAGGACCGTTTGTGGTTACTAGAGCATCACCGTATGGTCATGTGGAAATTCAGGAAGAGAATTCTGACAGAAATTTTACAGTTAATGGCCAAAGGTTAAAGCACTATCTTGGAGGCGAGGTTCATCGCCAAAGGTCCGCTCATCTGCTAAACTAGCAGAAATAACCGTCAAGCTAGTGACATTAAAGAAGCGCTTGTCAGGAGGCAACCCGATATTTTCGTATCCTTAGTTTGATTTCTGTTGCTTTGATTTTGTTATTTCTTTGGTTTTCATTAAGTTTCTACTATTTTTCCTTTGTTTTATGTGTGTTTGGATCATGCAGAATAATTAGAACAAAAACAGGTACCTAAAGATAGACTTTCGGACACCCTGGAGCATATTGATTCGGATTGGGTGACGCCTAACTTCAAAATCTCAAGTTAGGCGTCAACGCTGCGTACAAGATTTGTGTCACTCTCGGGAAGGGAGGCGCCTAACTCCAAAATCTCAAGTTAGGTGCCACATCAAGCATTGAAATTCCATTCCCTTCGGGCACCTTGAAGTTAGGTGCCACATCAAGCATTAGAAGAGCATTCACTTCGGGACACTTGTTTGTATTTCTCTAATTTGCTCGGGGATGAGCAAAAGTTTTAAGTTTGGTGTTGTCGCTTTGCTTGTTTATTTTCTCTGTTTTCTGTAATGGCACCCAAAACTAGTACACCTTCAAAGAAAAGGAAAGGTAAAGAGCCAGCCACCAGTTCCATGATACACACAGGTTCCGATCCAAGCTTCATGAAGAATATTTTTATGATCATACTTACAAGAGGGTTGTGACTCTGGAAGTGACATTTGTACTAAAACCGGATGAATATCTGGAAATTTAATTTGAAATTGAGAGAAGAGGGTGGAATTTTCTGTGCAACCTAGACACGGAGGTTGGACAATTAATGGTCCAAGAGTTTTATGGAAACCTCTGGGTCATGTACAAGAACGTTGAGAGAGTCAATGAGAAGAATTATCAGAGTTATGTGAGAGGCAAGGTCATTGATTTTAGCCAAAGAAGCGTCTGACAGGCCCTTCATCTGCTGCGTCCACCTCAGCTAACTGCCCGTTATAGTGAGAGGATGCATAGAGACCCAGAACTGGATCGAGTTATTGAAGAGTTATGTATTCTGGATTCTTAGTGGATGATAAGTGCAGAAGGAAAGTCGAACCACTTAAAGAGCACTGACCTCATTCCTTTAGCTAGAGGATGGTTGGACTTCATCCGAAGGTCTATCATGCCTACTAGCAACCGGTCCGAATGTACTATGGACCGGCTATCATGATTTACAGTATCATGAAAGGAGAAGTGGTAGACGTAGAGGAAATTATTCCAGAACAGATATACAACATTGCCTCTAAGCCTCTTAAGAAGGCTAGGCTCGGATTCCCACATCTGATTTACTGCCTGCGTGAAGCAGCAGGGGTAAAGGTGGAGAATGATTTCCCCATTCCTGTTGAGAGACCAATCACAAAGAAGACCATGGAGACTCACAGGGAACAGCACAGGGTCCACAGAGAAGAGCAGATTGAGGAAGAAACTCAGCAGGATCAGCCACCACTACCTCAGGGATACTACTTCCCGCCTCAAGAATACTGGCAGCAGCTCACATCCTCCATTGAGCAGATTAGGATCACGCAGGATAGCCGCTAACAGTAGTATACTGAATCTATTGAGGAGATGAGGGTGACACAGAACAACTGTTGGGAGTATTTCACCACTACCATTGATCAGATGAGAGCTGCTCAGGACTCTCAGCGTCAGGAGATTTCTCAACTAAGACAGGATTATAGCTGCCTGAGAGGACCAAATGGATCATAGCTAGAGGATAGAGATCCCCACCATGGAGATTGAGGTGGCTTAGTTCCTTTCACTTCCTATATTATTTTGCCATTACTATGTTATGTTCTTGTTTTCTGTTGTTTTGTCTTAGTTATTGCATGATCCTTTGCCATTTCAATTCCTAGGTTCTAGTTTAATTTGTTATTTTTATTCTGTTATTTGCTTTTAATTCTGAAAAGTGTCTCATGTATTACTCGCTGAGCTTGAATCCAAAAGAAAAAGAAGAAAAAGATGTATTGCATGAGAAATAGAGTTTATAACAAAGAGTAGTCTTATTTACTTAAATGTGGTGGTATTCTTTGTGATTCTGAATGCATGACATAAACCGTGCATATTTAAATTTGAATCAAAGGATGTTGATGTATAACGAACAGGAATCTAGAGAACTATTATGAATTCTCTGAAGTTAGTGAAAGCTTAATCCTTGAAGCAAAAGAAACAGCAAAAGAAAAATAAAAAGCAAGGTCCAAGGCTCTGAGCATCAATGACTAGGGAGGTCAGACGTGATTAAAAGCTCAAAGAGTTGTTTCCCTAGTCATATGCTTGTGGTGTGAATGTGTCAAGTAAGCCTTCAGACAGAACACTAAGAGTCGAGATCAAATGCAACTAACAGAGTATGCCAAAGGCTTTAAGCACCACTGTCTTGGAGTAGCTGAAAGAAAAATTAGAACTTAAAGAGAGTTCCCCAGTTAAGTGCTTGTGGTGTTTTTGTGTCAAGTGAAGCTTGAGACAAAACATTTAAAGTCACAGCTAGGCTCAAGGTGCAAAGCACCACAGAAAAGAGAATTAAAGGAAATTTTCTATGTGCAAGGATTAAACTGAAGTATAAAATATTAGAGAATTCATAATATTATCCGGATTCTAACTCCAAATGACAGTGACATTGCTCTGATTCAAAGGAGAGTGAGATGCCAAAACTATTCAAGATTGCAGTAGGTAAACCCCACTTTCGGAAGAGACATGAGCCTAATCGAACTCTCACTTCTCATGAAAATTCACATCTGAAACCTGTATTAGTTTTGGTTGCTTGAGGACAAACAGCAATTCAAGTTTGGTGTTGTGATGCGTGAGCATCTTTCCTATCTTTTCCTAGTGAATTTGTATTCAAATTGTTGAGTTTAATCGAGAATTAATTATCTTTCAGCAACTATGGATGCTACTTTGAGTCATGTGCAATTCTATTTATTTCAGGTAGCATTTGGATGGATTTGATGGAGATTCTATAGAAAAAGAGAAGAAAGCGAATGATGCTGTCAACCCTGACCTCCCTGCACTCTAACCTGAATAACTCGAGTTACAGAGGTCCAATTGATGTGCTTCCTGTGGAGTTGGAAAGCTAACTTCCAGAGATTTCCAACGCTGTATAATAGTCCATAGTTCTTCTCTAGCAACTTAGCAAGGGTGGCGCCTAACTTGAGGTTTCTGAAGTTAGGCGCCAAGATCAACATAATCCATGAATCCAAGGCTGCACAAGTGGCGCCTAACTTGGGTTTTACCAAGTTAGGTGCCAGGACATGGGAAAGCATTAATGGAATTCTGCCAAGGTGGTGCCTAACTTGAGATTTCTCAAGTTAGGCGCCAGACACAACAACAACACTCACTTGGATGCTGCCTCCTCCAAGTTAGGCGCCTGGAATGCCAAGTTAGGCGCCACTCCCCTCCAAGTTAGGTGCCAACACAAAGAAGCAAAATGGTCTCCACGTCTAAATTGCAAAGCCACGAATATCCTTATTTAATTCTTGATGCCTACGCATCATGTTAGGTTTTTCTATGATTTTTCACATTAAAAGTTAATTAATCATGCTTAATTATTAAGTATTTTTGTGCTTAAATCATATATTACTTTCAGATATTTAATTTTGATCTATTTTGTAGAAAATTATGGAAAAAAAAAAGCAAAAAACACAAATTAAGCTCAAAAAAAGAAAAGAATAATTTTTGGATACACTTTGAAGCTTGAGCATGTTTTTGGAACCTTAGGCCACACTTTTAAAAGCGTGGCCCATGATTAAATCAAGGAAGCTTGGCGCTGCGTTTTTCTCAAAGAACGCTCTGTTTTTGGGTGCGTACGCACGACCCAATGTGCATACGCACAGGAGAAGCTACATACTTCACCCAAGAGTGTTACGTTCTTCACCCAAGAGCGCTTGCGAGAGGAAGTGGGAAAAATCAGCTGGCGACGCGTACGCGTGAAAGTATATTTTTGAAGATTGACGTGTACACGTGGAAGAGCGCTCTTGGCGCAAGCGCTACGTTCTTCTCAAGAGTGCTAAAGGCGACATGTACGCGTGGATGACGCGTACGCATCACAAGTGCAAAAAGCTAAATGATGCGTACGCGTGGGTGACGCGTACGCGTGGGCGACGTGTACGCGTCGGTGCAAGAGCGCTCCGCTCTCCTGAAAAGTGCTATGCTCGCCTGGAAGCCTCATTTCTGCTCAATTAACTTCACTCCAAGTCCATTTAAACTTCAAGCAAGCAAAGCCCATTAACATTACTCAAGCAAAGGCACAAGAAGCATCTAGAATAGGAATTTTCATTTGATTGTAATTTGTTTTCAATTTCATATCAATTTGTAAATTAGGAAAGTCTATATAAAGGCCTTAGTTTCATAGAATAAAAAAAAGGCTGGATTCTAGAAGGAAAGGGAAGCGAGTGAAGACCAATTTGAAATTCTGTGAATTGGCACTCCAGGGGGAGTGGGTCTTCGGACCCCTCCCCTCATACACTCTTCTCCCTTTTTCTCTTCTTTTCTTCCTTAGGAGTAGTTTAGCTTTTAGTTTGTAATTTTTATTTATGAATCTTAATTTCCACTTTCAGTTTTAAAATCTTGAATCTTACTCTTTATTATCATCCACTTTAATTTTCTACAATTTAGTTCTTGTCTGAGAGCAATGACCACTTAATTCCCACTACAATTGGGAAAGGAGCTCTATTTCAATTTTGATTGAATTGATGTTTTTCTTTTCTTCTCTTCTTCATTCTATCTTTATACTTGGATATCTATGAGAATCCTTGCAAGAGAGTTCTGTTCTTCAAAGATCCTTGGATCTATTAGAATCCTATTGTGAACCTCTAGGGAGGGATCATAGGTTTCAGTTTGAGCTCTCTTGGCATAATGAAGTTGATTCTTTATTTAGAGTTGGTACATGACATATAACCACTCTAATATTGGGGTCTTTGGAATTATGTAGTATGAGATTAGAAATCATGTTTGTTTATCTAAGAAAGAGTCTTTGTGCTTCATAGATCCAATTACTGCCGAGAGGGGATTAGATCTACTAGAATTTCATGTGAGCCTCGAGAGATGTATCATGGAATTCAGTTTGAGGCTCTTGTCTCATAATCCTTCTAATCAATACACTCATAGTTGGTATGTGAGATGTAACCTCTTTGAGTTGAGGTCTTGAGGGTTGTGTGGCTTTTGGATTAGAAATTGAACTTCACCTCTTCTCATGACAAATTAGATCAAGAGATTGGCAATTGATTATGTGAAGAGAAAATTAAATCACCAAAAGATTGGGGTTTAATTACTCACAGTCCGCTATGGATCTATCTTACATGATTGAGAAGGAGTGAGACCCATTGATTCAAGAGGAATCAACATCTCCAATCCCTTTTGTTTGCCATCTTTACTTTCAGTCATTTACTTTCCAGCAATTTATTTCCTTGTACTTTGCTTTTCAGCACTTTACTTTCCTGCACTTTTACTTTCGAGGACTTTATATTCATGTCATTTACTTTTCTTGCACTTTATTGCTTTCTTTTAATTTCTAGTCATTTACATTTCCTGTCTGCTTATCGCTCCAATCTGAACCGTCTAACTAGAATAATCAATTCACTATTGATTCCTTAATCCTTTAATCCTCGTGGGATCGACCTCACTCTAAGTGAGTTTTATTACTTGATACGACCCGGTATACTTGTCGGTAGTAACTATGTAGAAATCTAATTTTTAACATATCAATTTTGATTAAACTTTATTTTATTTAAAAATAGAAAAAGATATTATTTAATTTTAGGAAATATATTTTTTATTAATTAGGATTAGATATAAAAGGGAAAAAAATCAGCCCTTTGGGCTCTTCTCTTCTCTTTTACCTCATACTGCAATTTACAGTTTTATAGAATCCTTATTTTCTCTCTGAACCATGAGCAGCTAAACCTCCTCTGTTAAGGTTAGGAGCTCTGTCTATTGTATGGATTGATACTATTATTTTTCTATTTTAATTCATGTACTGATTTCAATTTCAAGAATTATTTTCGTTCTTTATCTTATGAATTTGGGTGGAACGGAAGTATGACCCTTGTTCTAATTGAGTTCTTGTATAACTTGGAAAAGCTCTTTACTTGAAAAAAATTTCTCCTAAATTTCTAATTATCTGGACTTAACGGGATACGTGACATATAATCCTCTTATATTTGGGTAATTAGGATTTTTGTGGCATATAAACTAGAATTGAACTTAACCCTCTAATTGGAATCAAGTGACCAAGGAATTGGCGGTTGATGAAGGTTAGAGGAGACAAAAAAGGTCTAAGGAATTAGGGTTTAGTCACATATAGTTTGCCATGAATTGAATCTTGCATAATTAAAATAGTTAATAAGAAAAGTCAATCCGGAAGATAGATATCTCTAAAACCTTAACTATTTTCTCCATATATATTTCACCTCAATTTACTGCTTGTTTTGTGATTCTCTGAATTACTGTTTGATGCATTTGAACTCTTAACACTCTTTTCTATTTTTCTAAATAAGTGAATTACTTAACCATTGTTGCTTAATCCATCAATCCTCGTGGGATTGACCCTCATTTACTTGAGGTACTTCTTGGTACGACCCGGTGCACTTGCCGGTTAGTTTATGGGTTATAAATTCTGCACCAATAAACCACTGGTAGAAACCTGCATGTCCAAGAAAAGAACAGACTTGCCTTACAGAAAAAGGGTAAGGTAAACCAGAAATAGCATCAACCTTTGCAGGATCAACAGATATACCAGTATTAGAAATAACTTGACCTAGAATAATACCTTGCTTTACCATAAAGTGACATTTTTCAAAATTAAGCACAAAGTTTGAACTAGCATATCTTTCTAATACTCTAGCATGATTATCCAAACAAAGGTCAAAAGAATCACCATAAACACTAAAATCATGCATAAATACTTCCATATAGTACTCAAGAAGATCCGAAAAAGATACTCATCATGCACCTTTGAAACATAGCCGGTGCATTACATAAACCAAAAGGCATCCTTTTGCATGCATATGTTTCAAAGGGGCATGTGAAAGTAGCTTTCTCTTGGTCTTCTAGAGCAATATGGATCTAAAAATAACCGGTATAGCCATCTAAAAAGAAATAATGGGATTTACCTGACAGGCGATAAAGCATTTGATCGATGAATGGTAATGGATAGTGATCCTTGTGAGTGGCCAAGTTCAAGCGCCTGTAGTAGATGCAAACTCTCCACGAATTCTGTACTCTTGTAGCCATGAGTTCCCCATTCTCATTCTTGACTATGGTGATGTCGGACTTTTTCGGAACCACTTCTACTGGGCTAACCCACTCACTATCCGAGATTGGATAGATAATGTCTGCCTCAAGTAGTCGGGTCACTTCTTTCTTCACAACTTCTAGAATTGTGGGGTTCAACCGCCTTGACGGCTAGGCTTGGCTTCCTCCTTTAGAAAAATGCGATGCTCACAAACTTGAGGGCTTATACCAACTATGTCCGCCAAACTCCACCCAATAGCTTTCTTGTTTCTTCGCAATACATTAAGCAATCGCTCCTCTTGTTGGGAAGTAAGCTCTTTTGCAATGATCACTGGGAGCTTTTGATTTCCTTCAAGATAAGCATACCTCAGGTGGGGTGGAAGTGGCTTCAACTCCATACTTGGCTCATGGCTTGGCACTTGATTATCCGGTAGCATTGGAGGTGGCAAGGTGTCTTCATCATATTTAGGGGGTTTCCCCACACTTGCACCTTGAACCATGTTTTTCTCATCAACTGTATCCTGGTGGACTTCAGCCACAATATCATCAATCATATTACACTGAAAGATAGAGTGGTCCTCCAGTGGATACTTCATAGCTTCATCAAGGTTGAAACTCACTGCTCTTCCATCAATTTCAAAGGAGTAGGTACCCGAAAAAGTATCCAACTTAAACTAGGAGGTTTTCAAGAATGGCCTCCCAAGCAAGATAGATGATGGTCTTCCAGAGTCATTAGGGGGCATCTCAAGAATATAGAAGTCAATTGAAAAAGTCAACCCCTTAATGCTTACTAAAACATCTTCCACAATGCCAACCATTAAGATTATGCTTTTATCTGCCAAAACACAATGGGTTGCCGACCTTTTCAATAGTGAAAGCTTCAATGCATCATAAACAGATAACGGCATAATGCTAACACAAGCACCTAGGTCACACATGCAATCAACAAATTATATACCACCTATAGTGCAAGTAACTAGACAAGGACTAGGATCACCGCATTTCTCCGGTATAACACCCATCAAAGCAGAAATTGAGCTATCCAAAGGAATAGTTTCTAAATCATGAATCTTTTCCTTATTCATGCACAAATCCTTTAGAAACTTAGCATACTTAGGAACTTGGCGAATAGAATCAATAGGGGAATAGTTACCTCGACCTTTTTGAATATATCTACCATCTTGGGATCTAGCTCCACTTGCTTTTTAGTCTTCCTAGCTAGGTGTGGAAAAGGAATTGGGATAGCATCTTTCAAAACATTTTCTTCCTTAGAAACTTCATCCTTCAGTTGAGCAACGTCTTCTTCAACCGCCTCTTGTACCTCATCCTCGTCTTTAACATCTTCTACCTCAATAACATCTTCATCTTGAGAGACTTCTCTTGAGCTTGGCTCCTCAGGACTCCTCTGTTGTAGTGTAGTTCCGGACCTCAAGGTAATGGTATTAATTCCACCCTTGGGGTTGGATAAGGGTTGAGAGGGAAGTGCACTAGAGCTTGAAGGTTGAGTATTGGAGGTAGAAGGTGGGTCCATACGGGATAGAAGGGCTTGGATGGTAGAGGTGAGACCGGTAATGCTAGAGGCAACTGTGGCTTGAAGCTCTTTTTGCCCTTGAATAAGAGAGCGAAGCGTCTCATCTTGGTTGGAGGAAGAAAGAGGGTAGGTAATTTGGGGGGCTCATGGTTGGGTGAGTTGAGGTACTTGAGCTTGCCTTTGGTGAGGTAGTTGGTACCTTTGACCTTAGTTTTGTTGTTGGTAGGAAGGGTTTTGTTGACACCGATTTTGTTGGTAATTATTATTCCACCTTTGGTTTGCACCATTATTTCTTCCTCCTTGGTTGTAGTTACCTCCTTGATTATAGTTACCTCCTTGTTGATAGTACCCTTGATTTGGACGGTTGTAATAAGCATTGGTTGCCGCCAAGGTGTTGTCCTCTTGGAGTTGTGGACATTCATCGGTATAGTGAGAATAGCAAGCACAAATCCCACATACTCTCTAAAGGACTAACTGTTGACATTGTTGTTGTGGAGGAGGTGGAGGTTGTTATTGATTGAGTTAGAGCTGCTTGAGGATATTGGTCATCTCTCCCAAAGTCTTGGTGAGGGCAGACTCAGTACTAGAGGAAACCTCTGCAATAGCCTTGGGATGATTATTCCTTTGCCTTGCATGTTGGGTAGATTCAGCTAGATCGGTGATAAGTTGCCACGCTTCCGCCGCCGTCTTGTACTTTGTCATAGAGCCATTACTCGAAGCATCCAAAAGGACGTTATCTTGAGCCTTCATGCCTTGGCAAAAGTAACTAATAAAAACAAACTCGTCAATCATGTGATGGGGGCACGAATCAAGGAGCTTCCTAAAACGTTCCCAATACTCATAGAGAGTCTCTGATTCACCTTGAATGAAGCAAGAGATTTCCTTCCTCAATCTATCCGTGACCTCTGGTGGGAAAAACTTGTCCAAAAATTCCCTCCTAAGCAAATCCCAATTAGTGACAATATTTTCGGGTTGAGTGTAGAACCACTCCTTTACCCTTCCCTCAAGAGAAAATGGGAAGGCATATAACCAAATGGCAACCTCATCCGCACCATACCGCCTAGCAGTTGAACAAGCCGTTTGAAAGTATCTAAGGTGCTTGATGGGATCTTGAGCGGGTAGACCATGAAACTTAGGAAGTAGATTAATCAATGAGGTCTTTAGCTCAAAATCGGCATTCAAATTTGGATGACGCGCTTGAAATGGTTGGAGAGTAAAATCCGAGCTCCCGCCTCCTTGAGAATGATTCTTCTAGGAGCGGCCATAGTATCGGTATCTAAATTAATGGAAGATATGTCAATAGATTTAGTGGGAGAAGAGTTAGTTTCTTCCTCAAATAATGCTTCGGATTCAACTTCGGGTAAGATTGGTGAATTGGGGAAAACCCCTTTGATGAGGAAAAATTAGATTTCCACACAAACTCACCAGAAAATGTACCGGGTCGCATCAAGTAGTAATAACTCACAAGAGTGAGGTTGATCCCACAGGGATTGATGGATCAAAAAACTTTAGTAAGGTGATTAGTATAGTCAAGCTAGCATTGGTGAATTAAGTGAAATGTAATCAACAGAAAGGAAATTGCTGAAATTATAAATTGCAGAATGTAAATTAAACAGAAGCTTAAATTGGCAGAAGCTTAAAAAGCAAGAAAAGTAAATTGCAGTAAATGTAAAGGGAATTGGGTGCAGAAAATTAAATGAAACAGTAAATCATGACTTAGAGCAATTGCAGAAAATTAAACTTGCAGGAAGAGTAAATCAGATCATGGCAAGCTCAAATATAAAGTTGCAGAATGTAAATTTGCAGAAAAGTAAATCAAGCTCAAGGGAAATGAAAAGGTGAAAGTGCAGAAGAACAGAATTGCAGGAAGACGAAAATTGCATAAACTAAATTGAATTCAATGTAACTGAATTGTAGAGAGTGCAGAAAATAAAAGTGTATCAAAAAGAGCTTTCTATTCTACTCCTACTCCTACTCCTATTGCTCTCTAGTAGAGCCAGCCTTCTTAATGAAATTAAATTGATGCCTTTATATAGGCTTTACAAAATGAAAATGAAATTGAAAACAAATTACAATTTAAATGAAATTCCTAATCTAGCTTTTTCTTGTGCCTTTGAGTGATGTCCATGGGTTTTGCTTGCTTTGGTGTGTCAATGGGCTTGAATTAGGATTAATTGAGCCAGAGTTGTAGCTTTTTGGTTTGGCCTTGAAGAAGTGGATCCGGGTGGGCTTGGTGATGCTCCAGTGGAGCGTTCCGTTGAGTAATTTGAGCGCCCCATTCACTAGCATTGCGTTTTCCTTTGCCAAGCTTTTCTTGCCTAGCGTTCACTCTTTGAACGCTACGTTCACTCTTTGAACGTGGCTTCTTGATTGAGCGCTTGCCTCCACTAGCGTTCATTGAGTGAACTTCACGTTCACTTAAGTGAACGTTCCTGGTGCGTGGCTTGTTGAGCGCTACGTTCATGCCTTCCTTGCCTAGCCTTGCTTCATTGGCAAATATGCCCGAAAAAGTTAAATTTAGTGAGCGTAATGCTCACTTTAATGAACGCTCACTTTGAATGCTGCCCAACTTTCATTGTCTTTATTAGTAATGCCAATTACTTAGCTTGATTTGCCAATTGGACATTACTAATAAAGAGTTCATTCATTCTTTCATTAGTTTTATTAATTAAATGCTAATGCATTAACGTTAAAGCATGATATGTTCTTTGGCTAATTGGCTTTAACGGCATTAATAATGAAATGCATGCTTTAATTTACTTAGTAATTTCGTTGCCAATTCATTGTATGCATGCATGCTTTAATTCATAATGCATTACGTGCATGCTTGCATTGGCCTTAGTAAATAATGCTAATGCGTTCATGAATTGCATAAATAATTAAATTCATGCATACATAAGCATTAGTGCATGCATAAGCATTAATGCATATGCCAAGGCTTCATGGTCATGGGCCATGCTTTTAAAAGCGTGGCCTAAGGTTCCAAAGCGTGCTCAATGGTGCACGAAATTGTGATCATCAATGGCGCCAACAACTTGGTACGCACAATTACAATCTCAACTCTTTATCACAACTCCGCACAACTAACCAGCAAGTGCACTGGGTCGTCCAAGTAATAAACCTTACGTGAGTAAGGGTCGATCCCACAGAGATTGTCAGCTTGAAGCAAGCTATGGTCATCTTGTAAATCTCAGTCAGGCAGATTCAAATGGTTATGGAGAATTGACAATTAAAATATGAATAAAACATAAAATAAGATAGAGATACTTATGTAATTCATTGGTAGGAATTTCAGATAAGCGTATGGAGATGCTTTGTTCCCTCTGAACCTCTGCTTTCCTATTGCCTCCATCCAATCATTCATACTCCTTTCCATGGCAAGCTTTATGTTAGGCATCACCGTTGTCAATGGCTACTTCCCGTCCTCTCAGTGAAAATGTTCCAAATGCGCTGTCACCGCACGGCTAATCATCTGTCGGTTCTCGATCATGTTGGAATAGGATCCATTGATCCTTTTGCGTCTGTCACACGCCCAACACTCGCGAGTTTGAAGCTCATCCCTTCCCAGATCCTACTTGGAATACCACATACAAGGTTTAGACTTTCCGGATCTCAAGAATGACCGCCAGTGATTCTAGCCTATACCACGAAGGTTTTAATCTTAGATTAGAAACCCAAGAGATACACATTCAAGCTTGATTGCATGTAGAACGGAAGTGGTGGTCAGGCACGCGTTCATAGGTGAGAATGGTGATGAGTGTCACGGATCATCACATTCATCATGTTGAAGAATGAATAGATATCTTAGAACAGAAATAGGCTTGAGTTGAATAGAAAAACAATAGTATTTTGCATTAATTCATGAGGAACAGCAGAGCTCCACACCTTAATCTATGGTGTGTAGAAACTCTACCGTTGAAAATACATAAGAACAAAAGGGTCTAGGCATGGCCGTGAGGCCAGCCCCAAAAGTTAAAAGGTCTATCAAAGTATGATCAAGTGTCTCAAATACAATAGCAAAAGGTCCTATTTGTAGAAAACTAGTAGCCTAGGGTTACAGAAATAAGTAATTAATGCAGAAATCTTCTTCCGGGCCCACTTGGTGTGTGCTTGGGCTTAGCATTGAAGTTTTCATGTGTAGAGACTTTTCTTGGAGTTAAACGCCAGCTTTTGTGCCAGTTTGGGCGTTTAACTCCAGCTTTTATGCCAGTTCTGGCGTTTTGACGCCAGAATTTCTATGCTGATTTTGAACGCCAGTTTGGCCCATCAAATCTTGGGTAAAGTATGGACTATTATATATTGCTGGAAAGCCCAGGATGTCTACTTTCCAACGCAATTAAGAGCAAGCCGATTGAGTATCTGTAGCTCCAGAAAATCCACTTCGAGTATAGGGAGGTCAGAATCCAACAGCATCTGCAGTCCTTTTTCAGCCTCTGAATCAGATTTTTGCTCAGGTCCCTCAACTTCAACCAGAAAATACCTGAAATCACAGAAAAACACACAAACTCATAGTAAAGTCTAGAAATGTGATTTTTATTTAAAAACTAATAAAAACATAATAAAAACTAACTAAAATATACTAAAAACATACTAAAAACAATGCCAAAAAGCGTATAAATTATCCGCTCATCACAACACCAAACTTAAATTTTTGCTTGTCCCCAAGCAACTGAAAATCAAATAGGATAAAAAGAATAGAATATACAATGAATTCCAAAAACATCTATGAAGATCAGTCTTAATTAGATGAGTGGGGCTATTAGCTTTCTGCTTCTGAACAGTTTCGGCATCTCACTTTATCCTTTTGAAGTTCAGAATGATTGGCATCTATAGGAACTCAGAATTCAGATGGTGTTATTGATTTTCCTAGTTCAGTATGTTGATTCTTGAACATAGCTACTTTATGAGTCTTGGCCGTGACCCAAAGCATTTTGTTTTCTAGTATTACCACCGGATACATAAATGCCACAGACACATAACTGGGTGAATCTTTTCAGATTGTGACTCAGCTTTGCTAGAGTCCCCAATTAGAGGTGTCTAGAGCTCTTAAGCACACTCTTTTTTGCTTTTGGACCATGACTTTAACCGCTCAGTCTCAAGTTTTTACTTGACACCTTCACGCCACAAGCACATGGTTAGGGACAGCTTGGTTTAGCCGCTTAGGCCAGGATTTTATTCCTATGGGCCCTCCTATCCACTGATGCTCAAAGCCTTGGATCCTTTTTATTTTACCCTTGCCTTTTGGTTTAAAGGGCTATTGCCTTTTTCTGCTTGGTTTTTCTTTTTCTTTCTTTCTCCTTTTTTTTCGCATATATATTTTTTTTTGCAAGCTTTTCACTGCTTTTTCTTGCTTCAAGAATCAATTTTATGATTTTTCAGATTATCAAATAACATTTCTCCTTTTCTATCATTCTTTCAAGAGCCAACAATTTTAACATTCATGAACAATCAAATTCAAAAATATGCACTGTTCAAGCATTCATTCAGAAAAACAAAAGTATTGCCACCACATCAAAATAATTAAACTTATTTAAAATTCGAAATTCATGTATTTTATTTTCTTTTTCAATTAAAAATATTTTCCATTTAAGAAGGGTGATGTATTCATTTTCATAGCTTTAAGGCATAGACACTTAGACACTAATGATCATGTAATAAAGACACAAACATAAATAAACATAAAGCATAAAAATTCGAAAAACAGAAAATAAAGAACAAGGAAATTAAAGAACGGGTCCACCTTAATGATGGCGGCTTGTTCTTCCTCTTGAAGATCTTATGGAGTGCTTGAGCTCCTCAATATCTCTTCCTTGCCTTTGTTGCTCCTCTCTCATAACTCTTTGGTCTTATCTAATTTCATGGAGAAGGATAGAATGCTCTTGGTGCTCCACCCTTAGTTGTCCTATGTTGGAACTTAATTCTCCTAGGGAGGTGTTGATTTGCTCCCAATAGTTTTGTGGAGGAAAATGCATCCCTTGAGGTATCTCAGAGATTTCATGATGAGGAATTTCCTCATGCTCTTGTCCATGAGTGGGATCTCTTGTTTGCTCCATCATTTTCTTAGTAATGGGCTTGTCCTCATCAATGAGGGTGTCTTCCTCTATGTCAATTCCAGCTGAATTGCAGAGATGACAAATGAGATTAGGGAAGGCTAACCTTGCCAAAGTAGAAGACTTGTCTGCCACTTTGTAGAGTTCTAGGGATATAACCTCGTGAACTTCTACTTCCTCTCCAATCATGATGCTATGGATCATGATAGCTCGGTCTATAGTAACTTCAGACCGGTTGCTAGTGGGAATGATTGAGCGTTGGATGAACTCCAACCATCCCCTAGCCACGGGCTTGAGGTCATGCCTTCTTATTTGAACCGGCTTCCCTCTTGAATCTCTCTTCCATTGAGCACCCTCTTCACAAATGTCTATGAGGACTTGGTCCAATCTTTGATCAAAGTTGACCCTTCTAGTGTAGGGGTGTGCATCTCCTTGCATCATTGGCAAGTTCAATGCCAACCTTACATTTTCCGGACTGAAATCTAAGTATTTCCCCCGAACCATTGTAAGCCAATTCTTTGGATCCGGGTTCACACTTTGATCATGGTTCTTGGTGATCCATGCATTGGCATAGAACTTTTGAACCATTAAGATTCTGACTTGTTGAATGGGGTTGGTGAGAACTTCCCAACCTCTTCTTCGAATCTCATGTCGGATCTCCGGATATTCACCCTTTTTGAGCTTGAAAGGGACCTCGGGAATCACTTTCTTCTTGGCTACAACTTCATAGAAGTGGTCTTAATGCACCCTTGAGATGAATCTCTCCATCTCCCATGACTCGGAGGTGGAAGCTTTTGCCTTCCCTTTCCTCTTTCTAGAGGTTTCTCCGGCCTTAGGTGCCATAAATGGTTATGGAAAAACAAAAAGTAACGCTTTTACCACACCAAACTTAGAAGGTTTGCTCGTCCTCAAGCAAAAGAAGAATGAAGAGAGTAGAGGGAGAAGAAATAGAGGAGATGGAGGGGGTAGTATTTCGGCCAAGGGGGTGAAGTAGTGTTGAAAATGTGTGAAAATGAAGGAGTGAAGATGGGTTTATATAGGAGTGGAGGGAGGGTTTGGGTTCGGCCATGTATGGGTGGGTTTAGGAGGGAAAGTGTTTTGAATTTGAATGGTGAGGTAGGTGGGGTTTATGATGGGTGGATGTGGATTGGTGAAGGGTTTATGGAGAAGAGGGTAAGATCTGATAGGTGAGGGATTTTTGGGGAAGAGGTATTGAATTGATTGGTGAAGGGTATTTGGGGAAGAGTATTATGAAAAGGTGTGAAGAAGAGAGAGAGTGAGTTGAGGTTGGTGGGGATCCTGTGGGGTCCACAGATCCTGAGATGTCAAGGATTTCTCATTCCTGCACCAATTAGGCGTGCAAAACGCCCTCTGCTGCCAATCCTGGCGTTAAACGCCAGGTTGCTGCCCATTTCTGGCGTTTAACGCCAGCTTCTTGCCCTTTTCTAGCGTTAAATGCCAGTTTGGTGCCCAGTTCTGGCGTTAAACGCCCAGAATGGTGCCAGACTGGGCGTTTAACACCCATTCTGCTGCCCTTACTGGCGTTTAAACGCCAGTAGGCTTCTCCTCCAGGGTGTGCTATTTTTCATTCTGTTTTTCAGTTTGTTTTTGCTTTTTCAAATGATTTTGTGACTTCACATGATCATCAACCTACAGAAAATATAAAATAACAATGGAAAAAAGAAATATAACATAGATAAGTAAAATTAGATTGCCTCCCAACAAGTGCTTTTTTAATGTCAGTAGCTTGACAGTGGGCTCTTATAGAGCCTCACAGATACTCAGAGCATGATAATGGCCTCTTAACACCAAACTTAGAGTTTGAATATGGGGATTTTGTTTGACTCTGCATTGAGAGAAGCTTTTCATGCTTCCTCTCCATGGTTACAGAGGGAGATCCTTGAGCTTTAAACACAAGGGAGTCCTCATTCACTTGAAGGACCAATTCTTCTCTGTCAACATCAATCACAGCTCTTGTTGTGGCTAGGAAGGGTCTGCCAAGGATGATGGATTCATCCATACACTTCCCAGTATCTAGGATTATGAAATCAGCAGGGATGTAGTGGTCTTCAACCTTTACCAAGACATCCTCTACTAGTCCATAAGCGTGTTTTCTTGAATTGTCTATCATCTCTCGTGAGATTCTTGCAGCTTGTACCTCAAGGATTCCTAGCTTTTCCATTACAGAGAGAGGCATGAGGTTTATGCTTGACCCTAGGTCACACAGAGTCTTCTCAATGGTCATGGTGCCTATGGTACAAGGTATTGAGAACTTTCCAGGATCCTGTCTCTTCTGAGGTAATCTCTGCCTAGTCAAGTTATCCAGTTCTTTGGTGAGTAAGGGGGGTTCAATTCGGCCGTGTGGGGTATGTTGATAGCCTTGCACTCTCCTTTTGGATTCTCTTCTGTATTGCTTGGAAGAGTACTAGGAGGGAGTTCAGTAACTTTCTTACTCAGCTGACCGACTTGTGCCTCCAAATTTCTAATGGAAGACCTTGTTTCAGTCATAAAACTTTGAGTGGTTTTAATTAGATCAGAGACTACAGTTGCTAAGTCAGAGTGGCTCTACATAGAATTCTCTGTCTGTTGCTGAAAAGATGATGGAAAGGGCTTGCTATTGCTAAACCTATTTCTTCCACCATTATTGTTGTTGAAGCCTTGTTGAGGCCTCTGTTGATCCTTCCATGAGAGGTTTGGATGATTTCTCCATGAAGGATTATAGGTGTTTCCATAGGGTTCTCCCATGTAATTCACCTATTCCATTGCTGGGTTCTCAGGATCATAAGCTTCTTCTTCAGATGAAGCTTCTTTGGTACTGACTGTTGCTGCTTGCATTCCAGACAGACTTTGAGAAATCATATTGACTTGTTGAGTCAATATTTTGTTCTGAGCCAATATGGCATTCAGAGTATCAATCTCAAAAACTCCTTTCTTCTGATTTGTCCCATTATTCACAAGATTCCTTTCAGAAGTGTACATGAATTGGTTATTTGCAACCATTTCAATGAGTTCCTGAGCTTCTGCAGGCATCTTCTTCAGATGAAGAAATCCTCCAGCAGAGCTGTCCAATGACATCTTGGACAGTTCAGACAGACCATCATAGAAGATACCTATGATGCTCCATTCTGAAAGCATGTCAGAAGGACACCTTCTGATCAATTGCTTGTATCTTTCCCAGGCTTCATAGAGGGATTCACCTTCCTTCTGTCTGAAGGTTTGGACTTCCACTCTAAACTTGCTCAATTTTTGAGGTGGAAAGAATTTTGACAAGCAGGCATTGACTAGCTTTTCCCAAGAGTTCAGGCTTTCTTTAGGTTGTGAATACAACCATGTTCTAGCTCTGTCTCTTACAGCAAAGGGAAAAAGTATAAGTCTATAGACCTCGGGATCAACCCCATTAGTCTTTCAGTGTCACAGATTTGCAAGAATTCAGCTAAGAATTGATGAGGATCTTCTAATGGAAGTCCATGAAACTTGCAATTCTGTTGCATTAGAGAAACTAATTGAGGCTTAAGCTCAAAGTTGTTTGCTCCAATGGCAGGGATTGGGATGCTTCTCCCATAGAAGTCAGGAGTAGGTGCAGTAAAGTCACCAAGCACCTTCCTTGCATTGTTGGCATTGTTGTTGTTTTCGGCTACCATGGCTTCTTCTTGTTTGAAAAGTTCTGTTAGGTCCTCTATAGAGAGTTATACTTTAGCTTCTCTTAGCTTTCTCTTCAAGGTCCTTTCAGGTTCAGGATCAGCTTCAACAAGAATGCCTTTGTCCTTGCTCTTGCTCATATGAAAAGGGAGGAGAAGAAAATATGGAATCCTCTATGTCACAGTATAGAGATTCCTTGAGGTATCAAAGGAAAATAAAAAAATAGAAGGATGAGGTAGAGAAGAGAGAATTCGAACTTATCAAGAGGGATAGAGTTCGAATTGTACATTGAGGAGGAGTGTTAGTCCATAAATAGAAGGATGTGAGAAGAGGGGAAGAATTTTCGAAAATAAAGTAAAAAGATTTTGAAATAATTAAGAGAAATTTTGAAAATTTGGTAAATGATTTTCGAAAACTGGTGCACGAATTGTAAATCACACTTTTCACAACTCGTACCACTAACCAGCAAGTGCATTGGGTCGTCAAAGTAATACCTTACGTGAGTAAGGGTCGAATCCCACGGAGATTATTGGCTTGAAGCAATCTATGATTATCTTGTAATTCTTAGTCAGGTAATCAATTATAATTATCAGTTTGAATTGCGAAAAATTAAAGAGCATGAAATAAATACTTGTTCTGCAGTAATTGAGAATATGTTGGAGTTTTGGAGATGCTTTGTCTTCTGAATCTCTGTTTTCCCCCTGTCTTCTTCTTCACGCACGCAAGGTTCCTCCTATGGCAAGCTGTGTGTTGGTGGATCACCGTTGTCAATGGCTACCATCCGTCCTCTTAGTGAAAATGGTCCAGGTGCGCTGTCACCGCATGGCTAATCATCTGTTGGTTCTCAATCATGCTGGAATAGGATCCATTGATCCTTTTGCGTCTGTCACTACGCTCAACACTCATGAGTTTGAAGCTCGTCATATTCATTCAATCCCTGAATCCTACTCGGAATACCACAGACAAGGTTTAAACTTTCCGGATTCTCAAGAATGCTGCCAATGGATTCTAGCTTATACCACGCAGATTCTGATTAAGGAATCCAAGAGATACTCATTCGATCGAAGGTAGAACGGGAGTGGTTGTCAGGCACGCATTCATAGATTGAGAATGGTGATGAGTATCACAGATCATCACATTCATCATATTGAAGTGCGAATGAACATCTTAGATAGAAACAAGCGTGTTTGAATAGAAAACAGAAATAATTGCATTAATTCATCGAGACACAGCAGAGCTCCTCACCCCCAACAATGGAGTTTAGAGACTCATTCCATCAAAGAGTATAAAGTTCAGATCTAAAAATGTCATGAGGTCCAAAATAAATCTCTAAAAGTTGTTTAAATACTAAACTAGTAACCTAGGTTTACAGAAAATGAGTAAACTAAGATAGATAGTGCAGAAATCCACTTATGGGGCCCACTTCGTGTGTGCTGGGGCTGAGACTTGAGTTTTACATGTGTCTAGGCTGTTTCCAGAGTTAAACGCTAGGTTGTAACCTATTTCTGGCGTTTAACTCCAACTTGTAACCTGTTTCTAGCGTTTAACGCCAGAATGCAACATGGAACTGGCATTGAACGCCAGTTTACGTCGTTTATCCTTGAGCAAAATATAGACTATTATATATTGCTGGAAAGCCCTGGATATCTACTTTCCAACGCAATTGAGAACGAGCCATTTGGACTCCTGTAGCTCCAGAAAGTCCATTTCGAGTGCAGGGAGGTCAGAATCCAACAACAACTGTAGTCCTTTTTCAACCTGAATCAGATTTTTGCTCAGCTCCCTCAATTTCAGTCAGAAATTACCTGAAATCACAGAAAAATACACAAAATCATAGTAAAGTCCAGAAATGTTATTTTTATTTAAAAACTAATAAAAATATACTAAAAACTAACTAAAACATGCTAAAAACTATATGAAATTACCCCAAAAAGCGCATAAAATATCCGCTCATCACAACACCAAACTTAAACTGTTGCTTGTCCCCAAGCAACTAGAAAAATAAAATAGGGTAAAAAGAAATCGAGAAGCAATAATATCTCAGAGTTTTAAGTGAAGCTCAGATTCTAATTAGATGAGCGGGACTAGTAGCTTTTTGTTTCCGAACAATTTTGGCATCTCACTTTATCCTTTGAAATTCAGAATGATTGGCGTCCATAGGAACTCAGAATTCAGATAGTATTATTGATTCTCCTTGTTTAGTATGTTGATTCTTGAACACAGCTACTTTATGAGTCTTGGCCGTGGCCCTAAGCACTTTGTTTTCCAGTATTACCACCGGATACATAAATGCCACAGACACATAACTGGGTGAACCTTTTTAGATTGTGACTTAGCTTTGCTAAAGTCTCCAATTAGAGGTGTCCAGAGTTCTTAAGCACACTCTGTTTTTGCTTTGGACCTCAACTTTAACCGCTCAGTCTCAAGTTTTCACTTGACACCTTCACGCCATAAGCACATGGTTAGGGACAGCTTAGTTTAGCCGCTTAGGCCATGATTTTATTCCTTTTAGACCCTCCTATCCATTAATGCTCAAAGCCTTGGATCCTTCTTACCCTTGCCTTTTGGTTTTAAGGGCTACTGGCTTTTTCTACTGCTCTTTCTTCTTCTCTCTTTTTCTCTCTTTTTCTCTCTTTTTTTTTTTTTTTTGCTACTTTTTCTTGCTTCAAGAATCAATTTCATGATTTTTTAGATCATCAATAACATTTCTCTTGTTCATCATTCTTTCAGGAGCCAACAATTTTAACATTCATAAAATTCAATATAAAAAATATGCACTATTCAGGCATTCATTCAGAAGACAAAAAGCATTGCCACCACATATAGATAATTAGAATTTTCCTTATTAAGAACTTGAAAAAAAATATTGCCTCCTTATAATAAAAATCTGCTATTTTATTCATGTTTGATGATGATGAGAAAAATAAATTATAGCTTAATTGGAGATAAAATCAAAATAGAGATACTAATTACTACTACTCATATATAACTTCTAAGGTAAATTTCCAATAAGAACAATTATCACAGGGTTAAGGCTAAGATTAGAACTCAACAACCTTGAATTTGGGAGGTGGATGCCTCTTTAGTCTGTGGAGTGCTTGGCCCTTCAAGAGATAGCTTCTGGCGCTTCAGTTCCTTCAGTTCACGCCCTTGCTCTTCTTGTTCTCTAAGCAGTTTGCAGAGTATGCTGTTTTGATTTTGCTGTTCTTCCTTCAGTTGATCCACAGCTTCTTGCAACTTGGTGACAGATGCTTCTAGGCGCTCCCAGTATTCAATTTGAGGAATTTCCGGGAGGAACTCCTGTGCTATCCTCTTGATGGGTTCATCCTGCACTTGTTGTCCTTTCATTGACTTTTTGGTGATTGGTAGCTCAACTGGGATGTACTCATCTACTCCTATTTTTATCCCAGCATCTTTACATAATAGAGAGACCAAGCTTAGATAAGCTAATCTGGCATCTTTGGAATTCTTGTTTGCAATCATGTAAAGCTCACAAGCAATCAGCTGATGAACTTCCACTTCTTTTTCCAGCATAATACAATGAATCATCACTGCTCTTCTAATGGTGACCTCAGAGCGGTTGCTAGTGGGCAATATAGAGCGCCCAATGAAGTCCAGCCAGCCTCTGGCGACTGGTTTGAGATCTCCTCTTTTGAGTTGGTTTGGGGCACCCTTTGTGTTGGTTGTCCATTTAGCTCCAGGGAGACATATGTCGTCTATGATCTTGTCCAAGTTCAGGTTTGATCTCATCATTCTCCTATTAAAGGAGTCTGGGTCATCTTGCAGTTGAGGCAGCTTGAAGATCTCCCTTATTTTGTCAGGGTAGGTGTGAACAATCTTCCCTCTGACCAGAGTTCTATAGTCATAGAATGCAGTTCCCGCTATTCTCTGTCTGTCCGTCTGCCACAGATTTGCGTAGAATTCCTGAACCATGTTTCTTCCCACCTTTGTTTCAGGATTAGCTAGGACTTCCCAGCTCCTGTTTCGAATTTGCTCTTGGATCTCCGGATATTCGTCTTCTTTCAGATCAAATTTAACTTCCGGGATCACTGACCTTAGACCCATTATTTTGTAGTAATAGTCTGAATGTTCTTTAGTTAAGAACTTCCCTTGATTCCAAAGTGGTTTTGGAATATTCTCTTTCTTGCCTCTTGAGTTGGTTTGTTTTCCCTTAGGAGCCATGATCTTAGTGGGTATTGGCTTAGTGATCACGGATAACCACACCAAACTTAGAGGTTTGCTTGTCCTCAAGCAAAAGAAATGAAAGGAGAGGGATATGAGGAGAGCCAAGTCCGAATTGTGGAGGTGGGGGGGAGGCCGAACCAACATTTAAAGGGAAGGGGGGTGGGTTTCGAAAATTGTTTGAAAAAGATATGATAGAAAAAGTGATTTGGAAAAGATAAGTATGATAGGAAAATATGTAATTTAAAATTGAAAAGATATGAAAGATATTTGAAAAAGATAAATCTGAATTTCGAAAAAGATGTTGTGAAAATTTGAAAAAGATATTGATGAGTTGAAAAGATTTTAGAAGGAAAAGAGATAGAATTGTTTTGAAAAGGATTTGAAAATAATTTGAAGAGGATAAAAAAAGGGGTTTATGAATTAAGATACATTTGATATCTTTTGAAAAAGGATTTGAAAAATTAGGATTTGTAACATGTTTGTGCAAGAAATCATGAATTGAAACATAAAAGATGAAAAAAAATTGGATTGAAAACGAAATTGCCTACTCCCCACAATCCTGGCGTTAAACGCCCAAATGTTGCATGTTTTGGGCATTTAACGCCCACTTGGTGCTTGGTCTGGGCGTTTAACGCCCAGCTGTTGCTTCCAACTGGCGTTAAACGCCAAAAACTCCTTTGTCACTAGGCGTTTTTCTGAACGCCCAGGATGCTGTAAATCTGGCATTAAACACCCAGAAGCTGCTTCTTTCTGGCTTTTAACGCTCAGATGGCTATCTTTACTGGCGTTAAACGCCCAGTAGATGCTCCTTTTGGGTGTTTAACGCCCAATGGTGCCTCTTACTGGCGTTTTCTTGCCAGTGAGCTCTTTTTTTCTGTTTTGTGCTCTGAATCCTTCTGTAGCCCTGTGAACTTATGCAATTGATTCTTTACCTTGTTAATATTGAACTTATATGCTTTAAAAATAAATAAAATGAAGAATAGAATAAAATAAAGCAGAACCTTCTGTCCTGGTTCAAAGACTCTAGATGACAGCTTTCTCTCATGCCACCTTTTTGCTTTCTCTTTGTAAAGCTTGGCATTTTCGAAAGCAGTGAGTCTGAATTCCTCTAGCTCTTTCAGCTGGAGCAATCTTTTTTCTCCAGCTAATTTGGCATCAAAGTTTAGGAATCTGGTTGCCCAGTAGGCTTTGTATTCCAGTTCCACGGGCAGATGACAGGCCTTACCATACACAAGCTGGTATGGAGAGGTCCCTATAGGAGTCTTGAATGCTGTTCTGTAAGCCCACAGAGCATCATCCAAGCTTCTTGCCCAATCCTTTCTATGGGTACTTACAGTCCATTCCAGGATTCTTTTTAGTTCTTGTTAGAGACTTCAGCTTGCCCATTTGTCTGTGGATGATATGGAGTTGCCACTTTGTGGCTAATTCCATATCGGACCATGGCAGAGTAAAGCTGTTTGTTGCAGAAGTGAGTGCCCCCATTACTGATTAGTACTCTAGGGACACCAAACCTGCTGAAGATATGTTTCTGGAGGAACTTTAGCACTGTCTTAGTATCATTAGTGGGTGTGGCAATGGCCTCTACCCATTTAGATACATAGTCGACTGCAACCAGAATATAAGTGTTTGAGTATGATGGTGGGAAAGGTCCCATGAAGTCAATACCCCATACATCAAACAACTCTATCTCCAAGATTCCTTGTTGAGGCATGGCATAACCATGAGGCAGATTAGCAGCTCTCTGGCAACTGTCACAGTTACGTACAAACTTTCGGGAATCTCTATAGAGGGTAGGCTAGTAGAAGCCACATTGGAGGACCTTGGTGGCTGTTCGCTCACCTCCGAAATGTCCTCCATATTGTGACCCATGGCAATGCCATAAGATCTTTTGTGCTTCTTCTCTAGGCACACACCTTCTGATTATTCCGTCTGTACACCTCTTAAAGAGATAGGGTTCATCCCACAAGTAATACTTTGCATCAGTAATTAATTTTTTCTTTTGTTGCCTGCTGTACTCCTTGGGTATGAACCTTACAGCTTTATAGTTTGCAATGTCTGCAAACCATGGTGTTTCCTGAATGGCAAACAAATGCTCATCCGAAAAGGTTTCAGAGATTTCAATAGAGGGAAAGGACGCCCCTTCTACTGGCTCTATCCGGGACAGATGATCAGCCACTTAGTTTTCTGTCCCTTTTCTGTCTCTTATTTCTATATAAAACTCTTGCAGAAGCAACACCCATCTAATGAGCCTGGGTTTTGAATCCTGCTTTGTAAGTAGATATTTAAGAGCAGCATGGTCAGTATACACAATCACTTTTGATCCTACTAAGTATGATCTAAACTTGTCAATGGCATAAACCACTACAAGTAATTCCTTTTCTGTGGTTGTGTAATTTTTCTGGCCATCATTTAAAACATGGCTAGCATAATAAATGACATGCAGGAGCTTGTCGTGCCTCTGCCCCAATACTGCACCAATGGCTTGATCACTGGCATCACACATTAATTCGAATGGTAATGTCCAGTCTGGTGCGGAAATAACTGGTGTTGTGACCAGCTTAGCTTTCAGGGTTTCAAACGCCTGCAGACACTCTGTGTCAAACACAAATGGCGTGTCAACAGCTAGCAGATTGCTCAGAGGTTTTGTGATTTTTGAAAAATCCTTTATAAACCTCCTATATAATCCTGCATGCCCCAGAAAGCTTCTGATTGCCTTAACATTGGCAGGTGGTGGTAATTTTTCAATTACTTCCACTTTAGCTTGATCCACCTCTATTCCCTTGTTTGAAATTTTGTGCCCAAGGACAATCCCTTCAGTCACCATAAAGTGACATTTTTCCCAGTTTAAGACCAGGTTAGTTTCTTGGCATCTCTTCAAAACTAGTGTCAGGTGATCAAGACAGGAGCTGAATGAGTCTCCATATACTGAGAAGTCATCCATGAAGACTTCCAAAAATTTTTCCACCATATCAGAGAAAATAGAGTAGAAACGCATATTTCAAGGATGGTGGCAATGGTTTGAGCTCGGGTTTAGGAGGTTTTTCCTCTTCCTGAGGAATTTCCAGAGGCTCTTTCAATTCCTCTGAATCCTCCTGATCAGGCTGAACATCTTTCAAGATGTCTTCCAGCTCTGATTCGAGACTCGTAGCCATGTTGATCTCCTCTACTAAAGAGTCAATAAGATCAACTTTCATGCAGTCTTTTGGTGTGTCTGGATGCTGCATGGCTTTGACAGCATTCAACTTAAACTCATCCTCATTGACTCTCAGGGTTACTTCTCCCTTTTGGACATCAATGAGAGTTCGTCCAGTTGCTAGGAAAGGTCTTCCTAGAATGAGAGTAGCACTCTTGTGCTCCTCCATTTCCAGCACTACAAAGTCAGTGGGGAAGGCGAATGGCCCAACCCTGACAATCATGTCTTCAATCACGCCTGATGGGTATTTAATGGAGCCATCAGTAAGTTGGAGACATATCCGGGTTGGTTTGACTTCTTCAGTTAAACCAAGCTTTCTGATAGTGGATACAGGTATTAGATTGATACTTGTCCCAAGATCACATAAAGCCGTCTTGGTGCAATTACCCTCTAATGTGCATGGTATCATGAAGCTCCCGGGATCTTTAAGCTTTTCTGGGAAGCTTTTCAGAATGACTGCACTACATTCTTCAGTGAGGAGAACTCTTTCAGTTTCTCTCCAATCCTTCTTATGACTCAAGATATCTTTCATGAACTTAGCATAAGAAGGTATTTGCTCAAGTGCCTCTGCAAACGGAATCTTTATCTCAAGAGTCCTGAGATAGTCTGCAAAGCGAGCAAATTTCTTATCCTGCTCCTCTTGGCGGAGTTTTTTAGGATAAATCATCTTGGCTTTGTATTCCTCAACCTTGGTTGCTGCAGGTTTATTCCCTACAGAGGTGGTTGGAGAAGCCTTTTTAGAGGGGTTGTTATCAGCACTTGTGTGTGTCTGATCCCTCACTGGCGTTTGAATGCCAGGGGTGGAAGCTGGATTGGCATTGAACGCTAACTCCTTACCTGTTCCTGGCATTTGAACGCCAGAACTGAGCTTCCTTTGGGCATTTAACGCCAACTCCTTGCTTGTTTGTGGCGTTTGAACGCCAGAACTGAGCATGGGTTGGGCGTTTAACGCCAGCTCTCCATCCTTTTCTGGCGTTTAAGCGCCAGAATCATTCCTCTCTGGGCTCTTACTATCCTCAGAGGGATTTTGGATGATATTTTGCTCATCCTCTGTCAGTTGTTCTTTTCTTGGCTTTCAGCTGCTCTGAAGTGAGGTATTTAATGTTTTCCCGCTTCTTAATTGAACTGCCTGGCACTCTTCTGTTATCTACCTTGATAACTGCTGTTTTATCTGATTCAATTGTGCTTCCATATTTTTATTAGCATTTTTAGTGTCTTGTAGCATCTCCTTGAATTCTGCTAGCTGTTTTGTTAGAAAACACAATTGTTGATTGAGTTCAACAACTTATTCTGGAGGACCAAGTTCAGTACACACTACTTTGGCCTCTTCTTTTATGGAGAACTCACTGCTTATGTACAGATGCTGATTTCTGGCAACTATATCAATAAGCTCTTGAGCCTCTTCAATAGTTTTCCTCATGTGTATAGATCCACCAGCTGAGTGATCTAGGGACATCTGAGCTCCTTCTGTAAGCCCATAGTAGAAGATGTCTAATTTCACCCATTCTGAAAATATTTCAGAGGGGCATTTCCTTAGCATCCCTCTGTACCTCTCCCAGGCATTATAAAGGGATTCATCATCCTCTTGTTTAAAGCCTTGGATGTCCAGCCTTAGCTGTGACATCCTTTTTGGAGGGAAATATTGATTCAGGAATTTCTCTAATAACTGTTTCCATGTCCTTATGCTTGCTGTGGGTTGGTTATTTAACCACCTTTTAGCTTGATCTTTTACAGCAAACGGAAACAGTAACAGTCTTTATACATCCTGATCTACCTCCTTGTCACGTTCTGTGTCAGCAATTTGCAAGAATTGTGCCAGAAACTCAGTAGGTTCTTCCTGTGGAAGACTGGAATATTGGCAGTTTTGCTGCACCATGACAATGAGCTGAGGATTTAGCTCAAAACTGCCTGCTTTGATGGAGGGTATACAGATACTACTCCTATATGCAGCAGTAGTTGGGTTAGCATATGACCCCAGAATCCTTCTGGACTGTTCATTTCCACTTAGATCCATGACGGAGAAAGGGAGATGATCTGAATTGCAAGTAAAATATATTTTTTTTGTTTTATTTAATTAAAAATAACCGAAAAAATGAAATAAAATAAAGTAAAATAATTAGAAAATAAAATATATATTTCGAAAATTAAAAGGAAAAAAAATAAAAAGAAATTTGAATGTTGAATTGACTAATTAATTGAAAAGGTTTGAAAATTTTTGAATATGATTTTTGAATTTTGAAAAGATTTGATTTTTAAAATAAAAAATCTGAATTTTTAAAAGTGATTTTCGAAAAATCAATTAGAATAAGAAAAAAAGATATTTTTGTATTCAATGAGGAAAGAAAAAACAATAAAAAGACACAAAACTTAAAATTTTTAGATCCAATGCTCCTTATTTTCAAAAATTTTGGAGGGAAAACACCAAGGAACACCAAAATTAAAAATTTTAAGATCAAAATACAAAGAAGAATCAAGAACACCTTGAAGACTCACCAGAACAACAAGAACATGAACATAGAACACCAAACTTAAAATTTTTAGAAAACCAAAATAAAATTTTCGAAAACTAAAGAAAAATCAATAAGAAAACACCAAACTTAAAATAAGAAACTAAACTCAAACAGGAAAACTCAATTATTAGTTTGTAAAAATTTTCGAAAAATTTAAAAAGAAAAAATAAGGATTTAAAAAAAGAAATTTCAACCAAAAACAATAATAGAAGACTCTAAACCAAAAAGAAAAATTTTTCTTAATCTAAGCAACAAAATAAACCGTCAGTTGTACAAACTCAAACAATCCCCGGTAACGGCGCCAAAAACTTGGTGCACGAATTGTAAATCACACTTTTCACAACTCGTACCACTAACCAGCAAGTACACTAGGTCGTCCAAGTAATACCTTACGTGAGTTAGGGTCGAATCCCATGGAGATTGTTGGCTTGAAGCAATCTATGGTTATCTTGTAATTCTTAGTCAGGAAATCAATTATAATTATCAGTTTGAATTGCGAAAAATAAAAGAGCATGAAATAAATACTTGTTATGCAGTAATTGAGAATATGTTGGAGTTTTGGAGATGCTTTGTCTTCTGAATCTCTGCTTTCCCCTGTCTTCTTCTTCACGCACGCAAGGTTCCTCCTATGGCAAGCTGTGTGTTGGTGGATCACCGTTGTCAATGGCTACCATCCGTCCTCTTAGTGAAAATGGTCGAGGTGCGCTGTCACCGCACGGCTAATCATCTGTTGGTTCTCAATCATGCTGGAATAGGATCCATTGATCCTTTTGCGTCTGTCACTACGCCCAGCACTCATGAGTTTGAAGCTCGTCACAGTCATTCAATCTCTGAATCCTACTCGGAACACCACAGACAAGGTTTAGACTTTCCGGATTCTCAAGAATGCTGCCAATGGATTCTAGCTTATACCACGAAGATTCTGATTAAGGAATCCAAGAGATACTCATTCAATCGAAGGTAGAACGGGAGTGGTTGTCAGGCACGCATTCACAGATTGAGAATGGTGATGAGTGTCACGGATCATCACATTCATCATATTGAAGTGCGAATGAACATCTTAGATAGAAACAAGCGTGTTTGAATAGAAAACAGAAATAATTGCATTAATTCATCGAGACACAGCAGAGCTCCTCACCCCCAACAATGGAGTTTAGAGACTCATGCCGTCAAAGAGTACAAAGTTCAGATCTAAAAATGTCCTGAGGTCCAAAATAAATCTCTAAAAGTTGTTTAAATACTAAACTAGTAACCTAGGTTTACAGAAAATGAGTAAACTAAGATAGATAGTGCAGAAATCCACTTCTGGAGCCCACTTAGTGTGTGCTGGGGCTGAAGCTTGAGCTTTACACGTGCCTAGGCTGTTTCCAGAGTTAAACGCCAAGTTGTAACCTATTTCTGGCGTTTAACTCCAACTTGTAACCTGTTTCTGGCGTTTAACGCCAGAATGCAACATGGAACTGGCGTTGAACGCCAGTTTGCGTCGTTTATCCTTGAGCAAAGTATGGACTATTAATATTGCTGGAAAATGATAAACCACTATTTTATGGTTTATCTTGTACTCATTTGAGTGGTTTTTATCTACTCTTTACCCACTTATTCATACTATTTGCATGGTTTTATATTTGCCTTCCTAATTATGTGCTTTGATTGAAAACATGCTTCTTTGGCCTTTATATTGCTAATATTAATTCTCTCTTATCACCATTAGATGCCTTGATATGTGTGTTAACTGATTTTAGAGATTACAGGGCAGGAATGACTCAGAGGATGGAAAGGAAGCATGCAAAAGTGGAAGGAATACAAGAAGTTGGAGAAATCGCTAAGCTGTCCAGCCTGACCTCTTCACACTCAAACAGCTATAACTTTAGCTACGAGGTCCAAACGATGCGGTTTTAGTTGCATTGGAAAGCTAACGTCTGGGGCTTCGATTTGATATATAATATGTCATAGTTGCTCTAACGCTAGGCGACGCGACCGCGTGACCCATGCGGCCGCGTCGCAGTGACGGAAATCAGCGTGTTTGAATTCTTCTCCAGCGATTTCTGGGCTGTTTTCGACCCAGTTCGCGGCCCAGAAAACACATATTAGAGGCTATAAAGTGGGGGATCACACCCATTCATAATCAAGCTTTCACATTCACAATTTTAGGGGTAGATGTAGTTTTTAGAGAGAGAGGTTCTCTCCTCTCTCTTAGGATTAGGATTTAGGACTTCTCTTAGTTTTAGGAGTGACTCTCAATCCCAGGTTCTTTATTTTTATTTATTTTTCCAATTTAATTTATGAACTTTTCCATGTTATGATTTGAATATTTTATTTATTATAATTTGAGGTATTTCAGACTTATGATTGCTCTCTTTAATTTATTAATGCTCTGTGTTTATCCAAGTTATTTTCATTCAAGTAGACTTTTTTTCCTTTTGGCTTTGGTTAAATAATTGGAGACTCTTGAGTTATCAAACTCATTGTTGATTGAAAATTAGAATTCTTCAAGAATTAATTCGAGTTCCACTAACTCTAACTTTCCTAAGGAAAGACTAGGACTTGAGGAATCAGAATTAATTCATCCACTTAACTTACCTTCATAGTTAGAGGTTAACAAAGTGGGAGAAAAATCCAATTCTCATCACAATTGATAAGGATAACCAGGATAGGACTTCCGGTTCTCATACCTTGCCAAGAGTTTATTTTACAGTTATTTATTTATTTTTATTGCTTGAAAATATACCTGTGCGCATTGCCCAAACTCCAGAACCCCAATTTACAAACTCATAACCAATAATAAGAACATACCTCCCTGCAATTCCTTGAGAAGACGACCCGAGGTTTGAATACTCGGTTATCAATTTCAAAGGGGTTTGTTACTTGTGACAACCAAAACTTTTGTACGAAGGGATTTCTGTCAGTTTAGAGACTATATCTACAACGCGAATGTTTTTATGACATTCTTTACTAGCAAAAATCCTAACGTCAAAATGGCGCCGTTGCCGGGGAATTGCAAACGTGTGCCTTATTATTGGTTATTGTAAATATTTTTTGCTTTTTGTTTATTTATTTGTTTTTATTTTTGTTTTTATTTTTGCTTTTTCATAAATTAAGAGGTTATTAGTTTTCATTTAGTTATAAAAAATTTTTTTTTTCAAAAATTTGTTCTTAATGTTCATCTTGATCTTCAAGTTGTTCTTCGCGTTCATCTTGACCTTCAAGCTGTTCTTAGTTGTTTTCTTCGTTTTGATCTAAAAATTTGAAATTTGGTGTCATTTTATTGTTTTTCTCTTTTCTCATTAAATTCAAAAATATTTTTAATTAATTTTTTTCGAAAAAAAAATTTTCAGATTTTTATTTTTAAAATTTTTATCTTATCTTATCTTATTTCAAAAATTAAATTTCAAATTTCAATATTTAAATTCGAAAACCACAAAATCCAAAAATTTAAATATTTTTCAAATTTTTTGTTGACTTTTTCAAAATCCAAATTTCAAAATTTAAAAATTCAAATTTAAAAATTTTTCAAAATTTCAAATTTCAAGATTTAAAATTCGAATTTCAAAATTTAATTTTCAAATTCAAAATTTAAATAACATTTTAATTTAAATTTGTTTTTATTTTCGTTTTTAAATTTTATTTGTTACTATGAACTCTCACCCCTCTCGCTTTGAGTCTGGTTACAATAATGTTGCAGGAAGAAGAAATTACAATGAGAACAGGCATCAAGGTTGGAACAATCAAAGATGGGAGGAGCCACAAGGATTTGATCAACCCTTATGGCAACAACCACCTGCAGTGGACTATCAACAACCACCACCATATGCCTATGAACCCTTTCCTCAACATGACTTTGGACCACCATACTCACAAGCCCCTTTTCACCATTCACC
>NC_029785.2:62186547-62190397 GCF_000816755.2 Arachis ipaensis
TGAGTCTGGTTACAATTATGTTGCAGGAAGAAGAAATTACAATGAGAACAGGCATCAAGGTTGGAACAATCAAAGATGGGAGGAGCCACAAGTATTTGATCAACCCTCATGGCAACAACCACCTCCAGTGGACTATCAACAACCACCACCATATGCCTATGAACCCTTTCTTCAACATGACTTTGGACCACCATACTCACAAGCCCCTTTTCACCATTCACCTCCATATGACCCTAACCCACATCCACCATACCAACCACCTTATGAACCAAATGAACCATATATAGATCCACCCCAAACCTCCATGGAGAAAGTACTTGCCAATCTAAACTCTACTATACAAGCTCTCGTCACCCAAATCAGACCACCAAATACCTTCAACAATCAACCCTCAAGCTCTAGTGTACTTCCTTTTCAACCACAAAATGATCTCTCCATCCCATCACCACCATCCATGGAAGAGCACCCACATCCATCAATCCAAGAGCAACATGATCCCAATGATGCTATTGACATGGAACAAGAGAGAAGGGATCATCTTCACGAATCCATACTTCATAAGGAGCTAGAGGAGACCCTAAAGGTGAAGGTAGTAAATACCCTTGAAGATGAAAGAACAATTGAAAGGAGTTGTCTTTGAAAGCAAATCATCAAGGATGAGTACGATTTTATATTAAAACTACTGGACAAAGCAGTAATTATTAAAGAGGAAAAAGTGGTTGAAGATTTGCGAGATGCTGAACCTCCATGGGAAAGTCAAGACATAGAGCCTCCTTCCAAGACGGTTGCATTTGATGTTGAGGAGGGTGTACAACCTCCAAGGCATACCCTGGTTGAAGACTTGGAAGAGGTTGAAATTGAAGAAGCTTACAAGGAGGTGGAAGTTGTCAGAGAAGAGCACAAGGGAGTGGAGCTTGCAATTTCATTAGAAATACCTCCCCCTAAGTTACTATCATCCTTCACAACATTCAAGTGGGTAAAATTCATATCCCTTAGCTTTCTAATTCCACTTGAATATGGGCTACTGGAGACGGATGGTCAACTTAGAGCTCTTTGTGGCATAGAGAGTAAGAGGAAGATGGTTAGTGGTTGGAGTTGTCCAACAAGGTTCAACATGGTTGCATACTCAAAGTTTAAATGCAAAGGTTGGTGTAAAGCTCAACTGAATGGGTCTAGGATGCTGTTTGGTAGCTGTAGTGAGAATTCAAATTACTTATCACCCAGTTGGAAAAATACAGATCCCGACATGGATGGGTGTAAAAGCAAGATTTGGGATCCTAGAATCTGCTCTGACAAATGTTACCCCGGGAGCCTAAGAATCTGTTTGAAGCTTCTTAAGGGCTTTACATGCTTAGTTTGGGACCTTGGAGGTTACTGGAGCTACAAACATTGGTGGGAATTCCTGGATGAATACAAGCATAAGCCACCATAACAGGGAGCTCACCAAATGTCCAACTTAAGGACTCTAACTAAAAGTGCTAGGTGGGAGACAACTCACCATGGTATGATCGTTCCTTCTTCATTTTTTATTTAGTTTTATTTTATTATATTGAACCTGGAGTTTTGCATCATATTCATATTAACATTACATTCTGCATTTTTTCAGATTTAAAAAAAAAAAAACACGCACGCGACGCGGTAGCGTCGCTGACGCGTCCGCGTCACAAGTGCGTTGTGAAGAAAAGAAAGCAAACAGAAAGTCACGCGAAAGCGTGGCTGGAGGCGCGCCATTAGCACAAATTGACTCCACGCGACCACGTCGATGACGCGTCCGCGTCATTTGGAAAAATAGCCTCCCACGCGACCGCGTGATCTGAGAAGTCGACGTAAATGGGTGTATGGCAGAAAGTTGAGCTGGAGTTGGGCTGGACTCGTGCTGGAAGTCCAAGCCCTACCACAAGAACGCGTGCCCCACGCGGCCGCATCTTTTTCAGAAAATGGCCATTCACGCGATCGCGTCAACCACGCGACCGCGTCACCCAGAATTTTGGCAAAAAGAGTTTCGAACAGAGAGTTGTGCGACCGCGAAGCTGCACTCGCGCCAATCGCACAAAACAGGCCATGCGATCGCGTGACCCACGCGTCCGCGTCACCTGACCTTCTTACGCACCACGCGACCGCGTCACTCACGCGTCTGCGTCACAAGCGGCGCACAGAATATTCAGATCAGCCAAATTTCTTATCTTTTCTTCTCTAATCCTTATTTTTATTATCTTTTCTTATTTCTTTCTTCTTCCTTTCTTATTTTCTTTCACCTCCATTCTATTTTACTTAATTTATTTGAATATTTCATTCATTGTATTTTAATTTAGTGCATATTTTTTCTAATTTATTATTTTTTTTCTTTGGTGTTGAATTTTCTTATTTCACTGTTGCATCTTCTCTTGAAATATTTTGGGTGCTTAGTAACTTGTTTTATTCTGATTGGGTAACATTATTTAAATCAATGCTAATCTTTTATGATACTCATACTTCTCTTGCATTGATATGAACTTATACTATCTTGCATTACCCACATTCCCTTTTGTTGCAAATTCTGCACCACTAGTATGCCATGGCTTCTATTGTTTTCTCACGTACATGTTGAAGCTTCCATGTACTTGAGACCCTTATCATTTGGCATTAACCCAACCATACTTCATTTATTTTCTTATCTCTATTATTGGGTTACCTTTCTTCCCTTTTTCTTTCAGGATGGCCACCAGGAAGAGAACCGGAAGACGTTTACATGGGGAGACAAACAAGTCCATCTGCACAATACTTGAAGAAAAGTATCAGTTAGAACAACCCGTCCACCTGCACATCTCAGCATGCACCGAGGACGGTGCAATCTTTAAGTGTGGGGAGGTCGATACCGATCTCCATGGGTCAGTTATTTCTTGACTCAACACCAAATTTTTTATTTTATTTGTTTGTTCATTGTTGCATTTGCATGTTTGATTGCATATTTGTTTGATTTTTTTGCATATTTTACCACTTGGTTGAAGTAATATTTTCTTTTTCAAGAAACCTTTTAGAGCATTTCACTAATTTGAATAAAATTTAATGTTACACTTGTTTGAAGAGATATTATTTTTGAACATGGTTTAGAGCTCGAACACACAAAACCTGTGAGATTTTTGAGCCTATTTGAATTGGTTGCATTTTATCAACCAAAAATTTTTTTTTAGTGTGTATTTTTCTCTCTAAAATTATGATATTTGTCTTGCTTAATTCTATATTTCCATTGTTTAATGTATGCATACACTTACATGATTGGGGCCTTTGTTTCACTAAGCTTACATACCCATATGGCCTTACCTTTCATTATCCATTGCAAACCAATTTTGAGCCTAGCTATTTTACCCCTTTGTTCTTTACTTTAACTCATCACTAACTCTAAGCGAAAAATAATAATGTCCTTAATTTGAATCCTTGGTTAGCTTAGACTAGTGAAAGTGCTCATGAATTAAGTATGGGGAAATTGGGATTGAAAACATTTGGTTTGAGAATTGAGTATGTTAGAATTTTCTGAAAATAAAAAAAATGTTTAGGACATGATTCATGCATCCAATAATTTAATCATATGCATTGAGAAAAATAAAAGAAAAAAAATAATATAGATATATAAAAAAAATAAAAAAAAAGAAGTGAGAAAAAGAAAAGAAAAAGAGCAAATAAGAAAAAGGGGACAAAATGCCCCAAAGTAAATGATGAAAGCAATGCATATGTACTGTACTTGAAATTAGAATGCATGAATATGTGGAAAACATGGTTAATGGACAGTTAGATGTGGTATTATGATTACATGGATTGTCTAAAGTTAGGTGGAAAGTTTAAGTTAATTAAGGATTCAGATTTTAGTCCACTT
>NC_029785.2:62191221-62207733 GCF_000816755.2 Arachis ipaensis
AAACATTTGGTTTGAGAATTGAGTATGTTAGAATTTTCTGAAAATGTGAAAAAAAATTGTTTAGGACATGATTCATGCATCCAATAATTTAATCATATGCATTGAAAAAAAAAGGAAAAAAACAATTAAGCAAAAAGGGGACAAAATGCCCCAAAGTAAGTGGTGAAAGCAATGCATATGTACTGTACTTGAAATTAGAATGCATGAATATATGGAAAACAGGGTTAATAGATAGTTAGCTATTATATTATGATTACATGGATTGTCTAAAGTTAGGTGGCAAGTTTAAGTTAATTAAGGATTCAGATTTTAGTCCACTTGGCCAAATACAATCCTACCTTGACCCTAACCCATTACAACCCTTAAAAGACCTCTTGATTTGTGTATTTGTGCATTAAATTTATGTTGATTGTTAGATGAAGAGCAAGCCTTAGAAAGCAAGGTTAGTAGAGAATTGAGAAAATCGAACCTAAAACACTTGAGTGATTAGAGTGTATACACTACCAGTGAGGGTTCGATGCTCAATTCCTTGTTCCCTGCTTTCATGGGCTATTTTCTTCTTGCAAGTCTATTTGTACTTCATTTTCATGATTTGAATTAGTGGAATCTGATTTATATTTGTCTTGGAGAATTTATTTATTTTTAACCAAGTAGGTAGAAACATTTTGCATGTAGTTGCATTCATATAGATAGGCTGCATTTCATACATTCTACCATTCCTCTTCATCTTTTTAGCTTCTCTTGAGCTTAGCATGAGGACATGCTAATGTTTAAGTGTAGGGAGGTTGATAAACCAAAAAGCCCTGGATGTCTACTTTCCAACGCAATTGAGAGCACGCCATTTGGACTCCTGTAGCTCCAGAAAATCCATTTCGAGTGCAGGGAGGTCAAAATCCAACAACATATGCAGTCTTTTTTCAGCCTGAATTAGATTTTTGCTCAGCTCCCTTAATTTCAGCCAGAAATTACCTGAAATCACAGAAAAACACACAAATTCATAGAAAAGTCCAGAAATGTGATTTTTATTTAAAAACTAATAAAAATATACTAAAAACTAACTAAAACATGCTAAAAACTACATGAAATTACCCCCAAAAAGCGTATAAAATATCCGCTCATCAAAAACTAAGATTGGGAAAGAAATTAAGTGATTTTTGAAAAAGATTTTAAAATTATAAATCAAAAAGATATGGTTGAAACTTAATTTTGAAAAAGATGTCATTGAAAAGACATGATTGAGAATCAAATTTAAAAGAAGAAAGTTTTTAAAATTAAAGTTGATTACTTGACCAACAAGAAATTAAAAGATACGATTCTAGAATTAAAACTTTTGATCCTTTCTTAATAGGCAAGTAACAACTTGAAAATTTTGAATTAAATCACTCATTGTAGCAAGGATTTTTGAAAATAGTAATAATTTAAAGAAAATGGAAAGAAATTGATTTTGAAAAGATATGATTGAAGAGATCTGATTTGAAAAAGATTTGATTTTGAAAAATTATGAATATTTGAAAAAGATTTGAATTAAAAACAAAATCTTCCCTCTAGTGTCCTCCTGGCATTAAACACCCAGAATGGCATCCATTCTAGCGTTTAACGCCCAAAATGCTACCTTTTTGGGCGTTTAACGCCCAGCCATGTACCCTGGCTGGCGTTTAAACGCCAGTTTTCCTTCTTCACTAGGCATTTTGAACGCCCAGCTTTTTCTGTGTGATTCCTCTGCTGAATGTTCTGAATCTTCAATTCTCTGTATTATTGACTTGAAAAGACATAATTTTAAAAAAAAAATTAATAATGAGAAACAATAAAATAAAACTAGTCATGTAAAACTAAGATCAGATAAACAATGCATGCAAGACACCAAACTTAGAAATTTTTATATTAGAGACTCTAACAAATAAATGAAAAACAACAAAACACACAAAACAAGAGAATTTAAATATCAAAACAAGGGAATCATCAAGAACAACTTGAAGATTAATGAAGAACATATTACATATATTCGAAAAAATGCAAGAAGAAGAAAGACATGCAATTGACACCAAACTTAAAAATTGTCACTAAGATACATAAAATATTTTTGATTTTTATGATTTTATAAAAAAATTTTGTGATTTTTCGAAAATTATATGGAAAGGAAAATAAAGGGATTCAAAATTTTTAATGAGAATTCCAGGAATCATTGCAATGTTAGTCTAAAACTCCGGTCCAGGAATTAGACATGGCTTACTAGCCAGCCAAGCTTTCAGTGAAAGCTTCGGTCCAAAACACTAGACATGGCCAATGGCCAGCCAAGCTTTAGCAGATCATTACTTTCAACAGCAAAATTGATAGAAATCAACAAGCCCTTGTAATGATAAGTTGAAACTTCGGTCTAATTAGACATGGCTTCACAACCAGCCAGACTTTAACAAATCATCATGAAACTCTAGAATTCATTCTTAAAAACTCTGAAAAACAGAATAGAAAATTTTTTTTTGTATTTTTGAAAATTTTTTTCGAAAATAAGAAGTAAAAAGCTTAAACATAAAATAAAATTACCTAATCTAAGCAACAAGATGAACCGTCAGTTGTCCAAACTCGAACAATCCCTGGCAATAACGCCAAAAACTTGGTGCACGAAATTGTGATCATCAATGGCGCCAACAACTTAGTACGCACAATTGCGATCTCAACTCTTTATCACAACTCTACACAACTAACCAGCAAGTGCACTGGGTCGTCCAAGTAATAAACCTTACGTGAGTAAGGGTCGATCCCATGGAGATTGTCGGCTTGAAGCAAGCTATGGTCATCTTGTAAATCTCAGTCAGGCAGATTCAAATGGTTATGGAGAATTGATAATTAAAATATGAATAAAACATAAAATAAGATAGAGATACTAATGTAATTCATTGGTAGGAATTTCAGATAAGCGTATGGAGATGCTTTGTTCCTTCTGAACCTCTACTTTCCTATTGCCTCCAACCAATCATTCATACTCCTTTCCATGGCAAGCTTTATGTTGGGCATCACCGTTGTCAATGGCTACTTCTCGTCCTCTCAGTGAAAATGTTCCAAATGCGCTGTCACCGCACGGCTAATCATCTGTCGGTTCTCGATCGTGTTGGAATAGGATCCATTGATCCTTTTGCGTCTGTCACACGCCCAACACTCGCGAGTTTGAAGCTCGTCACAGTCATCCCTTCCCAGATCCTACTCGGAATACCACAGATAAGGTTTAGACTTTCCGAATCTCAAGAATGACCGCCAATGATTCTAGCCTATACCACGAAGGTTTTAATCTTAGATTAGAAACCCAAGAGATACACATTCAAGCTTGATTGCATGTAGAACGGAAGTGGTTGTCAGGCACACGTTCATAGGTGAGAATGGTGATGAGTGTCACGGATCATCACATTCATCATGTTGAAGAACGAATGGATATCTTAGAACAGAAATAGGCTTGAGTTGAATAGAAAAACAATAGTATTTTGCATTAATTCATGAGGAACAGCAGAGCTCCACACCTTAATCTATGGTGTGTAGAAACTTTACCGTTGAAAATACATAAGAACAAAAGGGTCTAGGCATGGCCATGAGGCCAACTCCCAAAATTGAAAAGTTCTATCAAAGTATGATCAAGTGTCTCAAATACAATAGCAAAAGGTCCTATTTGTAGAAAACTAGTAGTCTAGGGTTACAGAAATAAGTAATTAATGCAGAAATCTTCTTCCGGGCCCACTTGGTGTGTACTTGGGCTGAGCATTGAAGCTTTCACATGTAGAGACTTTTCTTGGAGTTAAACGCCAGCTTTTGTGCCAGTTTGGGCGTTTAACTCCAGCTTTTATGCCAGTTCTGGCGTTTTGACACCAGAATTTCTATGCTGAATTTGAACACCAGTTTGGGCCATCAAATCTTGGGAAACCTATGAACTATTATATATTGCTGGAAAGCCCAGGATGTCTACTTTCCAACGCAATTGAGAGCGCACCAATTGGGCTTCTGTAGCTCCAGAAAATCTACTTCGAGTGCAGGCAGGTCAGAATCCAACAGCATCTGCAGTCCTTTTTCAGCTTCTGAATCAGATTTTTGCTCAGGTCCCTCAATTTCAGCCAGAAAATACCTAAAATCACAGAAAAACACACAAACTCATAGTAAAATCCAGAAATGTGATTTTTATTTAAAAACTAATAAAAACATAATAAAACTAACTAAAATATACTAAAAATATACTAAAAACAATGCCAAAAAGCGTATAAATTATCCGCTCATCACTCAACTTCAAAGTGTGCCCTAAAATCCTTTTTTCTTCTTTTGAACTGATTTTGTGCTATTTTCTTATTTTTCCACTTATTTCCTACAAAATTTATAAAATCAAAAGATCAAGGAAATATACCACTTAAGCACAAAAGCATTCAATATTTAGGCACTAATCATCAATTTCTTGTATGAAAAACTATAGGAAAACATGACATGATGACATGTCATTACAACACCAAACTTAAACCTTGCTTGTCCCCAAGCAAGAAAAGAATCATGCAATAAAGATTGATAATCCAAGGTAAGAATAATAGCAACTCAATATTCATGGTTGGCTAGTTTTTTTATGCATGCTACAATCACAAAAGAAATGTAAATGATTGATGCTTCTATCTAGCTCATTTTATGAGATCTTTTCCTTATGTTTCTTCCTTGAAACAAGCTTTTCATTCTCTTATTAGCTTCTCCTTTTGGGTGCTTTGTCCCATGAGTTGATAACAAAGCTACGACTCTAAATGATTTGTTTTCAAGTATTACCACTTGATACACAAGCACCACAAGCATTTAATTAGAGGACTTCATTAAGCTCATTTGTTTCTTTTCTTGACTTTTTAATCATTGATGCTTAGAGCCTTGAGCTTTGAGGGAGTGCATTTGCACTTGAGCCTAACCTTGACTCTAAGTGTTTTGTTTTCAAGCTTTTTGCTTGATACATAAACACCACAAGTACTTAACAATGAAATTGTTATTAGTACTCAGAGCCTTCAGCTTTCTCATTCTTTCCCTTTTTCTTTTCTTGCCTTAATTGCAATTGCTTTTTTTTTTTTCAAGGTTTTCATGATTACCAAAGATTTCACAAAATGTCCTAGATGAAAACTTTAATTAAATAAAATCCAATGCAATTGAGCAACAATTAACCATACTAGCCTTCCAATACTTGTATACACATGCTAAGTTCTTCTTTAATTCCTTGTTTGTTTATGATCATGATGCTTTATTGCTTTTGAATTCACAAAACTCAAGTTGGTAGTCATAATGTCACAGCAACATGTTGCAAATCAAAATTCAAGCTATGCTTATTCATACCACACATGCATATAGAGAAGATAAAGACAATCATGTAATTTAAAGTGCTGGAAACAAATGAGAAGGAAAGGAACTTTACAACCTTGTAATTCACCTTCTCTACTATTATCCTTTTCCTTTTATTCTTCCCTTTCCCTTGCCAATACTCAGAATGCTTGCTCATCCTCAAGAAACAATTAGAACAATGGCTATGGGGCTAATATGGATCATGAATGTCTTACACAATAAAATGTTAGTAGCACATGTGTTTTAAACAAGCAGAATTCAAGATAACAATCAAGGCATAGGAAACAGAGACATTGTGATTGCAAACATAGAGGGTGTGCATGATACATTGCATAAAGAAAATAAGTGGCACACCAAACTTAGTGTGACACTTTCACTTAGAATTGATGCAAGTATCCAGTATGGATTGGAAACAAATTTTGTTGCATAGTAACACCAAACTTAGAATGCAATCTTATGTCAATTTATTTGAACTGAAACTAAACAAAGGGGACTGTTATATGTTAAATACAATCACCAACCAAAGAATCTGTCATGAATAAGGATTTCTTAGTGAGGTATTTAACAAAAACAGTTAAGGAGCAAAATAAATGAAAGCATTAAAAACAAAGGAATAACTAAAACAAAGAGAATAGTAAAATGTCTAACTAAAAGAAAGATAACATTGCAAAGGCATTATGATTATGCAGACAAGTAGTGTTGCTGAATAAGTGGCACACCAAACTTAGAATCTTAGTGTGACACTTTTATTTTTGATTTGATGCAATCATCCATAAGGATTGAAAATAAATTGTTGCAAGGCAACACCAAACTTAGAATGTAATCATATGCCAATTTATTGAAATTAAACAAAGCAGACAGAGAAAGTAAACAAAGCAAAGAAAAGAAATGTTACCTACGGTTAACATGTTCTTCACTTTCTTCCTCTTCTTCTAGTTTGTTAAGAGGAATGACCTCAAGGGGGGAGAAGATTTAGCTATTGTCCCCTGTCTTGGTCTCTCCTCAGCAAGCTTCCTTTTGTTAATGGCTTGATTGGGCTTGCTTGCTGGATCAGGAGTAGAATCGGTGCTCTTGTTAGTTGCCTTCACTTCTTGGATGTTAAGAGTTAGTGGTTGTGTGATTGTTGGAGTGTTTTCTTCATCAAGAGCCCTTTGAATTGGTGGTTCAATGAGCCCTTCATCTATGCACTTCTCTGCTTCAATTGAGTGTGATTTCTCTTGATTGTCTTCCTCACTTTCTTGTTCTTTCACTTCCTCCTTTGCACTCAACATTTGACTTAATAGCTCTTTCATGGAGGAGGCTTGTTGTTCTTCCCAAGATTTCTTCATCTCCTCTTCATATCTTTTAATTATGGATTCAAGTGCTGAGATGTTTTAGTTCAGGGAAGTTTGTGAGGGTTGTGAGTTTTCATGTTCCCTTATCATCTCAAGTGGCTTTTGTAGATATGCAATCTCAGGTTCAATTACCTCCACTACCTCTTCTTTCTTTACTGAAAACTCACTTGACACAGAGACCTCTTCTTCTTGTTCTTCCATTTCCTCCTTCACATCCACCAATTGGTTTTCATCTTCCTTGCTTAGCAGTTCTGAGTGTTTTCTCATTTTCTCTAAGTGCCCATCTATCTTCTTGAAGAGGATCTCTTGCTCTGTCTGGAATTGTTTTTGTTCTTCCAGGAGTTGTTCTTGCCTTTCCAATAATTCCCTGGACTTTTGAAGGGGATCCTCAGACACTAGCTCAAAAGATGAAGGTTGAGAGAAATTTTGTGGATATGGATATGTTATGGTGAGGTTGTTTTGAGTGGTATGGAATGAATCTTGTGAGTTATGAAATGAATTTTGTGGTTGGTATGGATCGTTAAGGAAACCTTGTGTTGAGGTATCATCAAGTGATGAAGAATTTTCACATGAGAAACTGGGAGGTGGGGTTGGACAATTTTGCATGAATGAATTGAAGGTTTACTCAAGTGATGATGGCTCTTGATAAGTGGAGTATGAACTGTCGAATGCTTTCTGGTTTTGATCCTCCCAAGCATAATTTGAAGAATTGTTGAATTCTTCACAGTATAGATCATCTTGTGGCATCGGGGGACAATTTTGCATGAATTTATTGAAAGCACAGATGTTTCTTGAGGAGTATCATATGAAGCATTAAAATTTCCTTCCCAGCCATAGTATGTATTAGTGTCATAACAGATAACTTGTTGGTGATATTCCCAGCCATCATTGGAAATTGGTGATGGTGGGTAATATCCCATAAAATTTTTTTGATCACAAGATGAGTTGAACTCCATTTGAATTTTGTAAAACACCAGCAATGAAAATTGAAATTCATGTCTCAGAGAAGAATTTCTTAATGAGGCAATAACTCAAACACCTTGCTATCAGCTTAGAACAGAGAACAAAAACAAAGAAAATGCTTAATCTAGACTTCTCACCCACTTAATCATTGTCGATCTATATCAATCCCTGGCAACGGCGCCAAAAACTTGATGAGGAAAAATTAGATTTCCACACAAACTCGCCGGCAAGTATACCAGGTCACATCAAGTAGTAATAACTCACAAGAGTGAGGTCGATCCCACAGGAATTGATGGATAAAGCAACTTTAGTGAGGTGATTAGTTTAGTCAAGCTAGCATTGGTAAATTAAGTGAAATGTAATCAACAGAAAGGAAATTGCTGAAATTATAAATTGCAGAATGTAAATTAAACAGAAGCTTAAATTGGTAGAAGCTTAAAAAGCAAGAAAAGTAAATTACAGTAAATGTAAAGGGAATTGGGTGCAGGGAATTAAATGAAGCAGTAAATCATGACTTAGAGCAATTACAGAAAATTAAACTTGCAGGAAGAGTAAATCAGATCATGGCAAGCTCAAATGTAAAGTTACAGAATATAAATTTGCAAAAAAGTAAATCAAGCTCAAGGGAAATGAAAAGGTAAAAGTGCAGAAGAACAGAATTGCAGGAAGATGTAAATTGCATAAACTAAATTGTATTCAATGTAACTGAATTGTAGAGAGTGCAGAAAATAAAAGTGTATCAAAGAGAGCTTTCTATTCTACTCCTACTCCTACTCCTATTACTCTCTAGCAGAGCCAGCCTTCTTAATGAAATGAAATTGATGCCTTTATATAGGCTTTACAAAATGAAAATGAAATTGAAAACAAATTACAATTTAAATGAAATTCCTAATCTAGCTTTTTCTTGTGCCTTTGAGTGATGTCCATGGGTTTTACTTGCTTTAGTGTGTCAATGGGCTTGAATTGGGATTAATTGAGCCAGAGTTGCAGCTTTTTGGTTTGGCTTTGAAGAAGTGGATCCGGGTGGACTTGGTGATGCTCTAGTGGAGCGTTCTGTTGAGTAATTTGAGCGCCCCGTTCACTAGCATTGCGTTTTCCTTTGCCAAGCTTTTCTTGCCTAGTGTTCACTCTTTGAACGCTACGTTCACTCTTTGAACGTGGCTTCTTGGTTAAGCGCTTGCCTCCACTAGCGTTCATTGACTGAACTTCACGTTCACTTAAGTGAACGTTCCTGGTGCGTGGCTTGTTGAGTGCTACGTTCGTGCCTTCCTTGCCTAGCCTTGCTTCATTGGCAAATATGCCCGAAAAAGTTAAATTTAGTGAGCGTAACGCTTACTTTAATGAACGCTCACTTTGAACGCTTGCTGCCCAACTTTCATTGGCTTTATTAGTAATGCCAATTACTTAGCTTGATTTTCCAATTGGACATTACTAATAAAGAGTTCATTCATTCTTTCATTGGTTTTATTAATTAAATGCTAATGCATTAACGTTAAAGCATGATATGTTCTTTGGCCAATTGGCTTTAACGGCATTAATAATGAAATGCATGCTTTAATTTACTTAGTAATGCCGTTGCCAATTCATTGTATGCATGCATGCTTTAATTCATAATGCATTACGTGCATGCTTGCATTGGCCTTAGTTAATAATGCTAATGCATTCATGCATTGCATAAATAATTAAATGCATGCATACATAAGCATTAATGCATGATAATTCATAATAATGAAATAGCATGGTTATTAATTATTAATGCATGCATAAGCATTAATGCATATGCCAAGGCTTCATGGTCATGGGCCACGCTTTTAAAAGCGTGACCTAAGGTTCCAAAGTGTGCTCAACTTCAAAGTGTGTCCCAAAATCCTTCTTTTCTTCTTTTGAACTGATTTTGTGCTATTTTGCTTCTTTTTCCACTTATTTCCTACAAAATTTATAAAATCAAAAGATCAAGGAAATATACCATTTAAGCATAAAAGCATTCAATATTTAGGCACTAATCATCAATTTCTTGTATGAAAAAGCATAGGAAAACATGACATGATGACATGTCATCACCCTTCACCACCCTCGGAAGCTAACCGACACCGAGCTCACCTAATATGTGAAACGGTTCTTTCGATTTCAGGATCAAATGGGGCTAAGCTCGGATCCAATAATGAATGCGTCATTCAATAAAAGAAACATAGAGCTCATGGCGACAAAATATATTAAGCAAAATACAAATAAATACTACTAATAACCAAAAATCACACAAATAAAAGATGCAATTATGCAAATATAAATATATTTACACCAATCAATAATAAGGCACACATATGCAACTCCCCGGCAACGGCGCCAAAAACTTGACAAGCGGATAAATGTCGGTCAAAAATTACCAAAAGGGTTTTTCCAAATCAAGTCGCACAGCATAGTCTCAACCGACGAGATTTTCATTAGTTAGAGTTAAAACGTGTGTCACAATTAAAATTAATAATCGGGAGTAGATTCCCGAGTCATTTCCTTAGGATTTGACACAAGATGCAATTTATTGGTTAGGATTTCCTTGAGATTTTCGAAGTTGAAAAAAAGAAAAATAAATAACTAGAATTTAAAGCAATAGATAACTAGCAAGAGTTGTAAAATAATCAATATAAAAGGTCTTGGTTAGGGGTGAGAATCGGAATTTCTATCCTTATTGTCTTTCCCCAAGTGTGATGGTAAAAGCTCGTTGCTCTCACTTAGTTATCCTCTAATGATTGAAGGAAAGTCAAGTGAAACAATCAACTTTAGCTCACAAGTCCTAGTCACTTCGTAGAGAAGAACCAGAGTTGGCGACGTTCAAGCTAATTAGCAACCTTCAATTACCAATCAACACTTGAATATAACAATTCAAGTGACTCCAATTACTCAACCCCAAACCAAGCAAGGAAATCTACTCCATTATCATGGATGACATTTTTTTGAACACTTGGTGAGCAAAGATAAAAGACATGATAAAAACTAGGAAAATAATTAACAAGAACAAAATAAGCAATAATAATAAATATGGAAATAACTCAATGCATTAACAAAATTCAATAGTAACAAGATCCAAACATGAATTCAAGTAATGAAATTGAAAAGAGTACTAATGAAATTGAAAAGAGTACAAATTCAAGATCCATCAGTCATGCGTACGCGTCGCTTGGAAGATTGCTTGATCATGCGTACACTTCAGCCATGTGCGTGCGTCGCTTCCAGCTTCACAAATCTTCAAATTCTTGTGTTCCTTCCACTTTTGCATGCTTCCTCTTCATCCTCTATGCCATTCCTGCTCTATAAATCATGTAATCACTTAACGCACATATCAAGGCATCGAATGATAATAACAGAGGATTAAAAATTAGCGATTTAAAGGCCTAGGAAGCATGTTTTCAATCATAGCACAAAATTAGGAAGGAAACTTAAAAACATGCAATTTACATGAATAAGTGTCAGAAAAGTTGATAAAATCAACTCGATTTGATCCAAAATAAGTCATAAAATAGTGGTTCATCATTTAGCATTTAGTATTTAAAAAGGAGATCACTTAGGTTTTAGGGGACATCTGATCTTCCTCTTCCACATCTTTCAGAAACCAATTTTCTTTGTAAAGCTATGAGCAACTAAACCTCCTAGTTAAGGTTAGAAGCTCTGTTTATTTATATCGATTAAGGTTATTATTCTTCTATTTTAATTAATGTCTGATTCAATTCTAAGGTGTTGTTTTCGTTCGTAATCTTTTGAATCTGGGGTGGAATGAGAGTATGACCCCTTATTCTACATGACTTCTTGTGATTCTCGAGAGAGCTATCTCGCTTGAGCTACAGTTTGAAAACACTCCTCCTAAACTGCAATTTACCTAAGCTAATTAGATATGTGACATAAAATCTGTTTAGCTTTAGGTAATTGAGGTTTTTGTGGTGCTAAACTTCTGAACTTCACCCTCTGATCTGAATTGAATAACCATGAGAGTGGCTTTTGATAAAGATTAGAGGAGATTAATTCGCTAAGAGATTAGGTTTTAATTACATATGGTTTGCCATGGAATGAATCACTCATTGTTAAAATAGTTGGTAAGGAGTCTTAATCCGTAAAAATAAACATCTCCGAGACCTTAACTATTTTCTGGTCATTGTTTTTACTCCAAATTTGTTTAATTGCTTTCTTTACTTACTTTTACTATTTATCATACATTACAACTCTCCGGCAACGGTGCCAAAAATTTGATACGTAGTGATAAACCACTATTTCATGGTTTATCTTGTGCTCAATTGATTGGTTTTTATCAACTCTTTACCCACTTTTTTATACTATTTGCATGGTTTTACATTTGCCTTCCTAATTATGTGCTTTGATTGAAAACATGCTTCTTTGGCCTTAAGTTCCCTATGTTTAAATCCTCTCTTATTACCATTAGATGCCTTGATATATGTGTTAGGTGATTTCAGAGATTATAGGGCAGGAATGGCTCAAGAGAGAAAGGAAGCATGCAAAAGTGGAAGGAATACAAGAAGTTGGAGAAATTGCTAAGCTGTCCAGCCTGACCTCTTCGCACTCAAACGGCTATAACTTTAGCTACAAAGGTCCAAACGACGCGGTTTCAGTTGTGTTGGAAAGCTAACGTCCGGGGCTTCGATTTGATATATAATATGCCATAGTTGCCATGACGCTAGGTGACGCGAATGCGTGCTCCACGCAGACGCGTCGCAGTGACGAAAAATCAGCGTGTTTGAATTCGCAACCAGCGAATTCTGGGCTATTTCCGACCCAGTTTGCGGCCCAGAAAACACATATTAGAGGCTATAAAGTGGGGGAATGCATCCATACATGAACAAGCTTTCATAATTCATAATTTTTAGTTTTAGATGTAGTTTTTAGAGAGAGAGGTTCTCTCCTCTCTCTTAGGATTAGGATTTAGGATTTCTCTTAATTTTAGGAGTGACTCTCAATCCCAGGTTCAATGTTCTTCAATTTATATTTCTCTTCTACTTTTAGATACTCTAATACTTTTATTTGTAACGTTAAAGCATGATATGTTCTTTGGCTAATTGGCTTTAACGGCATTAATAATGAAATGCATGCTTTAATTTACTTAGTAATGCCGTTGCCAATTCATTGTATGCATGCATGCTTTAATTCATAATGCATTACGTGCATGCTTGCATTGGCCTTAGTTAATAATGCTAATGCATTCATGCATTGCATAAATAATTAAATGCATGCATACATAAGCATTAATGCATGATAATTCATAATAATGAAATAGCATGGTTATTAATTATTAATGCATGCATAAGCATTAATGCATATGCCAAGGCTTCATGGTCATGGGCCACGCTTTTAAAAGCGTGACCTAAGGTTCCAAAGTGTGCTCAACTTCAAAGTGTGTCCCAAAATCCTTCTTTTCTTCTTTTGAACTGATTTTGTGCTATTTTGCTTCTTTTTCCACTTATTTCCTACAAAATTTATAAAATCAAAAGATCAAGGAAATATACCATTTAAGCATAAAAGCATTCAATATTTAGGCACTAATCATCAATTTCTTGTATGAAAAAGCATAGGAAAACATGACATGATGACATGTCATCACCCTTCACCACCCTCGGAAGCTAACCGACACCGAGCTCACCTAATATGTGAAACGGTTCTTTCGATTTCAGGATCAAATGGGGCTAAGCTCGGATCCAATAATGAATGCGTCATTCAATAAAAGAAACATAGAGCTCATGGCGACAAAATATATTAAGCAAAATACAAATAAATACTACTAATAACCAAAAATCACACAAATAAAAGATGCAATTATGCAAATATAAATATATTTACACCAATCAATAATAAGGCACACATATGCAACTCCCCGGCAACGGCGCCAAAAACTTGACAAGCGGATAAATGTCGGTCAAAAATTACCAAAAGGGTTTTTCCAAATCAAGTCGCACAGCATAGTCTCAACCGACGAGATTTTCATTAGTTAGAGTTAAAACGTGTGTCACAATTAAAATTAATAATCGGGAGTAGATTCCCGAGTCATTTCCTTAGGATTTGACACAAGATGCAATTTATTGGTTAGGATTTCCTTGAGATTTTCGAAGTTGAAAAAAAGAAAAATAAATAACTAGAATTTAAAGCAATAGATAACTAGCAAGAGTTGTAAAATAATCAATATAAAAGGTCTTGGTTAGGGGTGAGAATCGGAATTTCTATCCTTATTGTCTTTCCCCAAGTGTGATGGTAAAAGCTCGTTGCTCTCACTTAGTTATCCTCTAATGATTGAAGGAAAGTCAAGTGAAACAATCAACTTTAGCTCACAAGTCCTAGTCACTTCGTAGAGAAGAACCAGAGTTGGCGACGTTCAAGCTAATTAGCAACCTTCAATTACCAATCAACACTTGAATATAACAATTCAAGTGACTCCAATTACTCAACCCCAAACCAAGCAAGGAAATCTACTCCATTATCATGGATGACATTTTTTTGAACACTTGGTGAGCAAAGATAAAAGACATGATAAAAACTAGGAAAATAATTAACAAGAACAAAATAAGCAATAATAATAAATATGGAAATAACTCAATGCATTAACAAAATTCAATAGTAACAAGATCCAAACATGAATTCAAGTAATGAAATTGAAAAGAGTACTAATGAAATTGAAAAGAGTACAAATTCAAGATCCATCAGTCATGCGTACGCGTCGCTTGGAAGATTGCTTGATCATGCGTACACTTCAGCCATGTGCGTGCGTCGCTTCCAGCTTCACAAATCTTCAAATTCTTGTGTTCCTTCCACTTTAACATGCTTCCTTTTCATCCTCTATGCCATTCCTGGATTCCTGCTCTATAAATCATGTAATCACTTAACGCACATATCAAGGCATCGAATGATAATAACAGAGGATTAAAAATTAGCGATTTAAAGGCCTAGGAAGCATGTTTTCAATCATAGCACAAAATTAGGAAGGAAACTTAAAAACATGCAATTTACATGAATAAGTGTCAGAAAAGTTGATAAAATCAACTCGATTTGATCCAAAATAAGTCATAAAATAGTGGTTCATCATTTAGCATTTAGTATTTAAAAAGGAGATCACTTAGGTTTTAGGGGACATCTGATCTTCCTCTTCCACATCTTTCAGAAACCAATTTTCTTTGTAAAGCTATGAGCAACTAAACCTCCTAGTTAAGGTTAGAAGCTCTGTTTATTTATATCGATTAAGGTTATTATTCTTCTATTTTAATTAATGTCTGATTCAATTCTAAGGTGTTGTTTTCGTTCGTAATCTTTTGAATCTGGGGTGGAATGAGAGTATGACCCCTTATTCTACATGACTTCTTGTGATTCTCGAGAGAGCTATCTCGCTTGAGCTACAGTTTGAAAACACTCCTCCTAAACTGCAATTTACCTAAGCTAATTAGATATGTGACATAAAATCTGTTTAGCTTTAGGTAATTGAGGTTTTTGTGGTGCTAAACTTCTGAACTTCACCCTCTGATCTGAATTGAATAACCATGAGAGTGGCTTTTGATAAAGATTAGAGGAGATTAATTCGCTAAGAGATTAGGTTTTAATTACATATGGTTTGCCATGGAATGAATCACTCATTGTTAAAATAGTTGGTAAGGAGTCTTAATCCGTAAAAATAAACATCTCCGAGACCTTAACTATTTTCTGGTCATTGTTTTTACTCCAAATTTGTTTAATTGCTTTCTTTACTTACTTTTACTATTTATCATACATTACAACTCTCCGGCAACGGTGCCAAAAATTTGATACGTAGTGATAAACCACTATTTCATGGTTTATCTTGTGCTCAATTGATTGGTTTTTATCAACTCTTTACCCACTTTTTTATACTATTTGCATGGTTTTACATTTGCCTTCCTAATTATGTGCTTTGATTGAAAACATGCTTCTTTGGCCTTAAGTTCCCTATGTTTAAATCCTCTCTTATTACCATTAGATGCCTTGATATATGTGTTAGGTGATTTCAGAGATTATAGGGCAGGAATGGCTCAAGAGAGAAAGGAAGCATGCAAAAGTGGAAGGAATACAAGAAGTTGGAGAAATTGCTAAGCTGTCCAGCCTGACCTCTTCGCACTCAAACGGCTATAACTTTAGCTACAAAGGTCCAAACGACGCGGTTTCAGTTGTGTTGGAAAGCTAACGTCCGGGGCTTCGATTTGATATATAATATGCCATAGTTGCCATGACGCTAGGTGACGCGAATGCGTGCTCCACGCAGACGCGTCGCAGTGACGAAAAATCAGCGTGTTTGAATTCGCAACCAGCGAATTCTGGGCTATTTCCGACCCAGTTTGCGGCCCAGAAAACACATATTAGAGGCTATAAAGTGGGGGAATGCATCCATACATGAACAAGCTTTCATAATTCATAATTTTTAGTTTTAGATGTAGTTTTTAGAGAGAGAGGTTCTCTCCTCTCTCTTAGGATTAGGATTTAGGATTTCTCTTAATTTTAGGAGTGACTCTCAATCCCAAGTTCAATGTTCCTTTTATTTACTTTTCCAATTTAATTTATGAATATCCATGTTAAGATTTGAATATTTTATTTAATATAATTTGAGGTATTTTAGACTTATGATTGCTCTCTTTAAGTTATTAATGCTCTTTGTTTATCCAAATTATTTTCATTCAAGTAGATTTTCTTCCCTTTTGGCTTGGGTTAAATAATTGGTGACTCTTGAGTTATCAAACTCATTGTTGATTAAAAATTGGAATTCTTCAAGAATTAATTCGAGTTCCAATAACTCTAACTTTTCCCAAGGAAAGACTAGGATCTGAGGAATAAAAATTAATTCATCCACTTAACTTACCTTCATAGTTAGAGGTTAACAAAGTGGGAGAAAAAT
>NC_029785.2:62208614-62209497 GCF_000816755.2 Arachis ipaensis
TTTTTCCCTTTTGGCTTTGGTTGAGTCATTGGAGACACTTGAGTTATCAAACTCATTGTTGACTGAAAATTGGAATTCTTCAAGAATTAATTCGAGTTCCAATAACTCTAACTTTTCCCAAGGAAAGACTAGGATCTGAGGAATAAAAATTAATTCATCCACTTAACTTACCTTCATAGTTAGAGGTTAACAAAGTGGGAGAAAAATCCAATTCTCATTACAGTTGATAAGGATAACCAGGATAGGACTTCCAGTTATAATACCTTGCCAAGAGTTTATTTTATTATTATTATTTTATTTTTCTTATCATTCAACATACTGCTTCCTTACTTTCTAAAACCCCTAATTTACAAGACTCATAACCAATAATAAGAACATACCTCCCTGCAATTCCTTGAGAAGACGACCCGAGATTTGAATACTTCGGTTATCAATTTATTTAGGGGTTTGTTACTTGTAACAACCAAAACATTTGTGTGAAAGGACTTTTGAAGGTTTAGAAACTATACTTGCAACGAGGATTTATCCGCAAATTTCTAGACCACGCAAAAGTTCTCTCATCAAAATGGCGCCGTTGCCGGGGAATTTGCAAACGTGTGCCTTATTATTAGTTATTGTAAATATTTGCTTGTTTATTTGTTTTTATTTTTGTTTTTATTTTTGCTTTTTCGTAAATTAAGAGGTTATTGGTTTTTATTTGGTTATTAAAAATTTTTCAAAAAAAAATTTGTTATGTGTTCATCTTGACCTTCAAGTTGTTCTTAGTTGTTTTCTTCGTTTTGATCTAAAAATTTTAAGTTTGGTATCATTTTATTGTTTTTAATTGGATTTTCGAATTTTCCTTTTAAAAATTCAAATTTTTATTTCAAAATTTTTTTCCTAT
>NC_029785.2:62209502-62224481 GCF_000816755.2 Arachis ipaensis
TATGAGTTCTCACCCCTCTCGCTTTGAGTTTGGTTCTAATAATGTTGAAAGGAATGGAAGCTACAGTAGGAACATGCATCAAGGTCAGAACGGTCAAGGATGGATGGAGCCAAGAGGATCTGATCAACCCTTTAGGCAACAACACCCTCCAAGATATCATGGGCAAGGACCACTCAACACTGCATACCAAGCTGATAGATATGGTGGACCCCCTTGTAATTACCAACAAGCCCCACCATATGCCTATGAACCATCTCCTCAACACAACTCTGAACTACCATACTCACAAGTCCCTTACCACCAAACACCCTCATATGATCCTAACCCATATCCACCATACCAACCACCTTATGAGCCAAATGAACCATACACAGAACCACCACCTTTCCAACACAACTACTCTCATGAACCACCACCTCAATATTCACCATCTCCATGTCATTATCAAGATGAACCACCTTCCTATTATGAACCCTCTCTCCCAACCAATGAATTCTCATATCCACCCCAACCTCCAATGGATGACAGACTTTGTGTTATTCTTCAAAGGCAAGAAAGGATGAATAAGAGTGTGCTAAATTTCGCGGCCACCTTAGGCAAGTTCGTAAATATAATAGCTTCCCAATATATGAGCACTCAAAGAACTCCCATGGCTACATGTGGAGAATCAAAAGAAGAGAAAAGCATGAAGGAGACACTAGAAACCTCGGTGGATAATGAGGAAAATGGCTTTGTATTGGAACAAGTGGAGGAAGCCATAATAGTTGCAGAGGAAGAAGTGGTTGAAGACTTAGGAGATGCTAAACCTCCATGGGAAAGTCAAGACATAGAACCTCCTTTCAAGACGGTTGCATTTGATGTTGAGGAGGGTGTACAACCTTCAAGGCATATCATGGTTGAAGACTTGGAAGAGGTCGATCAAGAGATGGAGATTCAAGAAGAAGAAGCACAACCTCCCATGCCCTTGGTAAGTAATAAAGAAGAGATTGAATTGGAAGAAAGCTACCAAGAGGAAGAGGTTGAAATTAAAGAAGTTTGCAAAGAGGTGGAAGTTGTTAAAGAGCACAAGGGAGTGGAGCTTGGAATCACCTTGCCAAAGTTATTGGAGACCCCTCCCCCTAAGTTGCCATCATCCTTCACAATATTCAAGTGGGTAAAATTCATATCCCTTAGCTTTCTAATTCCACTTGAATATGGGCTACTGGAGACGGATGGTCAACTTAGAGCTCTTTGTGGCATAAAGAGTAAGAGGAAGATGGTCAGTGGTAAGAATTGTCCTGCAAGGTTCATTATGGTTGGGAGCTTTAAGTTTAAACGCAATGGTTGGTTTAAAGCTCAACTGAATGGGTCTAGGAAGTTGTTTAGCCGCTTTAGTGAGAATTCAGATTGCTTGCCACCCGGTTGGAACACTAATAATCAACAAGAAGACGGGTGCAATAGCAAGGTTTGGGATCCTGGAATCTGTTCTGACATTCAACACCCCAGGAGCCTAAGAATTTGTTTAAAGCTACTCAAAGGCTTTACGTGCTTAATTTGGGACCCCGGAGGTTACTGGAAGTACAAACATTAGTGGAGATTCCTGGATGAGTTCAAGCACAAGCCACCATAACAGGGAGCTCGCCAAATGTCCAACTTAAGGACTTTAACTAAAAGTGCTAGGTGGGAGACAACCCACCATGGTATGATCGTTCCTTTTTTATTTTTATTTAGTTTTATTTGTTTTCGAGTTTTATTTTATTTTATTATATTGAACCTGGAGTTTTGCATCACATTCATATTAAACACTGCATTCTGCATTTTTTATTTCAGATAAAAAAAACGTTACGCGACGCGACCGCATCATTGACGCGTCCGCGTCGCAAGGAGATGGGAGAAAATAATAAACGAACAGAGAGTCATGCAGGAGCGTGGCTGGAGGCGTGCCAATGGCACAAATCGTCCCACGCGACCGCGTCGCTGACGCATCCGCGTCGAATGGGAATAATGGCCTCCCACGCGACCGCGTGCCCCACACGGCCGCGTGACCTGGATTTCGACGTAACAAGGGTGCACGACCGAAAGTTGTGCTAGAGTAGTGCTGGATTGGTGCTGAGCGCATAATCCTTCCGACGCAGCCGCGTGAGCGACGCGACCGCGTCATATCCTTCTAAAAGCCCACTCACGCGATCGCATTCCCCATGCGATCGCGTCACCCAAAATTTGGCGCTAATATGATTTTGAACAGAGAGTTGTGCGAGTGCGAGGCTACCCTCGCGCCATTATCCTAAAACGGGTCACGCGACCGCGTGACCGACGCGACCGCGTCAATCCGTATAAGTGCAAGTCACGCGACCGCGTGCCCCACGCGTCCGCGTCGCTTGCGCCGCATAGCTTATCCTAATTTGCCAAATATCTTATCTTTTCTTTCCCAATCCTAATTTCTCCTCCCTCCTTTCTTACTTACTTCTTCTTCCCTTCTTTCCCTTCTCATTCTTCTTATCTTTCATTTTATTTTACTTAATTTATTTGCATATTTCATTCATTGTATCTTAATTTTGTGCATATTTTTATTTTCTTTTCTAAATTCATTATTTTTCCTTTGGTGTTAAAATTTTCTTATTTAACTGTTGCATCTTCCCTTGAATTATTTTTGGTGCTTAGTGACTTGTTTTATTCTGATCGGTAATATTATTTAAATCAATGCCAATCTTTTATATATGTATTACTTTTGCATTGACATGAACTTATATTGATATTTTCATTCCCCACTCTCTTCCCCATTGATGCAAATTCTGTACCATTGGTATGCCATGTGCTTCTATTGTTTTCTCACGTACATGTTGAAGCTTCCATGTAAATGAGACCCTTATCAATTGGCATTAACCCACCCATACTTCATTTATTTTCTTATCTTTACTTCTGGGTTACTTTTCTTCCCTTTTTCTTTCAGGATGGCCACCCGGAAAGAAACCAGAAGTCGTTTACATGGGGAGACAGACAAGTCCATCTGCACAATCCTTGAAGAAAAGCATCAGTTGGAACAACCTGTCCACCTGCACATCTCAACATGCACCGAGGACGGTGCAATCTTTAAGTGTGGGGAGGTCGATACCGATCTCCATGGGTTAGTTACTCTTCTATCTCAACACCAATGGTTTATTTTCCTTGTTAGTTGTTGCATTTGCATGTTTGATTGCATATTTATTTGATTTTATGCATCTAGTTACTATTTGGTTAAATTAATAAAATTCTTTTAAGACCCTATCTTTGAAAATTTTCACTAATTTAAATTGAAAAAAAAAATTTTATGTTAAAACTTGTTTGAAGTTGTATTTGGAACATGGTTTTTGAGCCAAAGAACACACAACCTGTGAGATTTTGAGCTTATTTATATGGTTACATTATTTAACCATAAATTTTTATTCTTGTGTATTTTCTTCACTATGATTGCAATCTTTGCTTTGTTCCATTCTATATGTCCAATATTTAGTGTATTTACATGTTTGCATATGATTGAAGCCATTGTTTGATTTTAGCTCACTTATCCCAAATAAGCCTACCTTTTAAATTACCTTTGTTAGCCACTTTGAGCCTTTTTAATCCCCATTTGTTCTATATTTTACCACATCATTAGCCTTAAGCAGAAAAATAAATTAAATACCCCAATTGAATCTTTGGTTAGCTTAAGATAGAGATTGTGCATCAACTAAGTGTGGGGAAATTGTGGGAACATGGGTTAATAAGGGAATGTATCATGTTTCTAATTTATTTGAATATTGGGAATTTGAGAACCTACTCATGAAAAAAACCAAAATAGAAAAATAATAGAAAATCCATGTGCATTGATAAGTTATGTTTATTTCTCTACAAAAAAAAAAAGAAAAGAGAAAAATCCAAAAATATTCAATAAATAAGTAAATAAATAAGGGGACAAAATTACCCCAATGCTAAGTTAATAAAAAGATCAATGCACATGTGATAAAAGTAAAGAAATATCAAAAATTTGGTACATGAGTATAGAAATCATACAAAAGTAGGAATTATGGGTAGTTAGGCATGAATTTAACAGTGTATAGAGTATATGTATATTAGGTGAGAGCTTAGGTTAGTCAAAGGTTCGTATTATAGCTCACTTGGCCATACATGTACCCTTACCTTTACCTCAGCCCCATTACAACCTTGAAAAGACCTCATGATGTTTGCATTAGTATGCTAAATATGTGTTGATTGGTTAGATGAAGAACAAAGTTTAGAAAGCATGATTAGATAAGAATAGAGTGAATTACCCTATACACTTGAGAGATTAGAGTGATATACACTACCAGTGAGAGTTCAATGCTTGATTCTATGTTCCCTGCTTTCATGAGCTATCTTCTTACAAGTTTACTTGCTTTTTTTTATTGTATGATTTGAATTAGTGAAATCTGATTTATGTATATTCTTGGAGAATTTGATTTACTTTTAACCAAGTAGGTAGAAACATTTTGCATGTAGTTGCATTCATATAGATAGGTTGCATTTCATACATTCTACCATTCCTCTTCATCTTTATAGCTTCTCTTGAGCTTAGCATGAGGACATGCTAATGTTTAAGTGTGGGGAGGTTGATAAACCACTATTTCATGGTTTATCTTGTACTCAATTGATTGGTTTTTATCAACTCTTTACCCACTTATTCATACTATTTGCATGGTTTTACATTTGCCTTCCTAATTATGTGCTTTGATTGAAAACATGCTTCTTTGGCCTTAAGTTCCCTATGTTTAAATCCTCTCTTATTACCATTAGATGCCTTGATATGTGTGTTAAGCGATTTCAGAGATTACAGGGCAGGAATGTGATGCCGGGGCATTTTGGCCAGTTTCACTGACCTTTTCTTTACTGTTTTAGGATAGTTTCATGCATTTTCTTAGGAAATAAGCAAGTTTTGGGTAGAATTTCACTTACATCTTGATTCAAGCAAACATGGTGCACTTTACATGATTTCATGAGAATTATGCATGAATTATATGACAAATTAGATGATGCATGTCTTATGATGTGGATTAGAACTTTGATGCACTTTATTGTTTGATTTCAGGACAAATGAAGCATGGGAGCTAGCTTGCAACGTTAATGAGAAAAGTAATCGCCAATAACGTCCTCGAAGCCATCATATCTCACGTTAAGAGTCACGTTAACTAATTTAACATGAACTCTAACGTGGAAGAAAGAAAGTGGAGCCAACGTTAGTGACACTCACCTTTGTCACTAATGTTGGAGATGGCTATCAATACCAAGTTAGAAGCCACGTTAACTTAGTTAACGTGGACTCTAACATTGGGAAGCAAAAGAATGGCCAACGTTAGTGACACTCACCTTTGTCACTAATGTTGGAGATGGCTATCATCACCACGTTAGAAGCCACGTTAACTTAGTTAACGTAGATTCTAACGTGGGGAGTAGGGGCATCTTGGAACGTTAGTGACAAAGATAAGTGTCACTAACGTTCTCGAAGGATTGGCAAGCTTACGTTAAGAGCCACGTTAACTAAGTTAACGTAGACTCTAACGTAGGGGAAGGGAGGACTCTCAACGTTATTGGAAAAGGTGAGTCCCAATAACGTGTGCGAAGGACCAAGAGGCAACGTTAGTAGTCACGCTGGTGCCACTAACATTGAAGTTAACGTGGATCATCCCTAGGTTAGGAACGTTAGTGAAAAAGGTGATTGTCACTAACGTTCTCGAGTCCACACTCTCACTTAACGTTAATGCCACTAACGTCCTGAGCTAAACACCCTGCCTACTTCACACTTTCTCTCTACAAGTAAAGCTAAGCCCACTGAAGATGGTAACTGCTTTAAACTCAAGATCCAAAGGCCCATATCCAAGACTTGAAGAACCAACTAGAAGATCAGAAGAGTAGTATATATAGGGGTAGTTTTGAATTAGATGAAGAGCTTTTGGGGGAGTTGAAAATTAGAGAACTACTCTCTGTATAATTTTACCTTTTCTGCACTTCTAGTTTACTTTTAATAATGTATTTTTCATCTCTATTTTCCATTTTCAGAGCTATGAACAACTAAACCCCTTTCATTGGGTTAGGGAGCTCTGTTGTAATTTGATGGATCAATATTAGTTTTTATTATTCTTCTTCTATCTTTTCTCTTGATTTTACTAGAAAGCTTTCAATCTTCATCCAATTGGGTAGTTATCTTGGAAAAGAAGTTATTCATACTTGGATCTCTTCTGAACCTTAGAAGAGGAATGAAGAGATCATGCTAGAAATGCTTTCTCATGTTGGACCAAATTGGGGTTGGAAGGATATGGTGACTATAATTCTACCAACACTTGATTTGGGAATGCATGTGGTATAATCAGTGACCATACTTCATCTCTTCTCATGAGCAAATGACCAAAGAATTGGCTATTGATCAAGATTTGAGAGATTGAATTACAAGGAATTGTAATTCGATCACTTAAGATTGCCAAGGAGATCAATGAACGCATTGATTGAGGAAGAGATGAAAATGAACTTGATCCGGAGAATGCAACATCTCCTAAACCCAATGAATTCCCCATTCTGATCTTACCCATTCTCTTTAATTTCTGCAATTTACTTTTATGAGCATCTTCCCCATTCCGATTTACAATTCTGCAATTTACTTTCCGCCATTTATTTTCAGCTCTTTACTTCCAGCATTTACATTTTCTTCTATTTACTTTCCCGCCATGTAATTTCCTGCAACTCTCAAACCATATTCTGCTTAGCTCAACTAGAACATTCTTCCAATTAAAGTTGCTTGACCAATCAATCCCTGTGGGATTCGACCTCACTCTATTGTGAGTTTTTACTTGACGACAATTCGGTATACTTGCCGAAGGAAAATTGTTGAGAGACAAGTTTTCGTGCATCAGAATGGCTGAGAGGATAGAAAGGAAGCATGAAAAAGTGGAAGGAATACAAGAAGTTGGAGAAATTGCTAAGCTGTCCAGCCTGACCTCTTCGCACTCAAACGGCTATAACTTTAGCTACAGAGGTCCAAACGACGCGGTTTCAGTTGCGTTGGAAAGCTAACGTCTGGGGCTTCTATTTGATATATAATATGCCATATTTGCTTTGACGCTAGGTGACGCGAATGCGTGCTCTACGCGGACGCGTCGCAGTGACGAAAAATCAGCGTGTTTGAATTCACAACCAGTGAATTCTGGGCTGTTTCCGACCAAGTTTGCGGCCCAGAAAACATAGATTAGAGGCTATAAAGTGGGAGAATGCATCCATACAAGAACAAGCTTTCATAATTCATAATTTTTAGTTTTAGATGTAGTTTTTAGAGAGAGAGGTTCTCTCCTCTCTCTTAAGATTATGATTTAGGATTTCTCTTAGTTTTAGGAGTGACTCTCAATCCCAGGTTCAATGTTCCTTTTATTTACTTTTCCAATTTAATTTATGAATATCCATGTTAAGATCTGAATATTTTATTTAATATAATTTGAGGTATTTTAGACTTATGATTGCTCTCTTTAAGTTATTAATGCTCTTTGTTTATCCAAATTATTTTCATTCAAGTAGATTTTCTTCCCTTTTGGCTTGGGTTAAATAATTGGTGACTCTTGAGTTATCAAACTCATTGTTGATTAAAAATTGGAATTCTTCAAGAATTAATTCGAGTTCCAATAACTCTAACTTTTCCCAAGGAAAGACTAGGATCTGAGGAATAAAAATTAATTCATCCACTTAACTTACCTTCATAGTTAGAGGTTAACAAAGTGGGAGAAAAATTCAATTCTTATTACAGTTGATAAGGATAACCAGGATAGGACTTCCAGTTATAATACCTTGCAAAGAGTTTATTTTATTATTATTATTTTATTTTTCTTATCATTCAACATACTGCTTCCTTACTTTCTAAAACCCCTAATTTACAAGACTCATAACCAATAATAAGAACATACCTCCCTGCAATTCCTTGAGAGGACGACCCGAGGTTTGAATACTTCGGTTATCAATTTATTTAGGGGTTTGTTACTTGTGACAACCAAAATGTTTGTGTGAAAGGACTTTTGAAGGTTTAGAAACTATAATTGCAACGAGGATTTATCCGCAAATTTCTAGACCACGCAAAAGTTCTCTCATCACGTAGCAATTGTTGGTTCTGAATTTCACAAGTTATAAAACTAGAAATTTCGTTGCAAGCATAATCCCAAACCGACAAATGACCCTTATCAGAGTTTAATTTTGTTTGTCATGAATGCAAACCAATAAAAACCGAGAGTATTAGATCTTGGGTCGTCTCTCAAAAAAATTGTAGTGAAGTGTGTATATTATCGGTTATGAGCATAAGGGGTTGAAGGCAAAAATGCAAAAATTTAAATGACAAGAGTAAAGCTAACAAATGCTAACCAAATCATATTAAATCGCAATAATAATAAAATCTAAAGTTACCAAATATAAGAAACTAAGAACAATAACTCAAAAATCATCAAAAAAATATAAAACATCAAATTACATTAAAGGAAATTGGAAATTGACAATTGTTCATAAATTAAAAAGTAGCAAAATAGAAAAACTAATAAGAAAAATGAGAAAAATTAAGACAATAGAATAAGAAAATGTAAACAAATTTATCCTAAATAAAAATTTAAATTTAAATTTAAAAAAAAAATTAAACCTAAAATTTTAAATTCTAGAAAGAAATAATAGCTTCTTTCTTTAAAAAACTATCTTAAAACATATTTTTAAGCTACTCTAATTATTCTGATGACTAACCCTTCTTAAGTCTTAGATCAAATACTTCAGAGTTTGATTGAAAAAAAAAAAGCTTTGAAATCACGAGTTTTTTGATGAAATAATGGTTGACTAATTTAATGTTCTTTTAATTATAGAATTCTAAAACTCCATTTAAATTTAGGATAATATTAGAAAAACAAAAAAAAAAATAGTCAAAATTTATTTTATTTAACATTTATTAATTATCATAATAATTAATAAATATTAAATAAAATAAATTATGACTGTTTTTTTGCTACCAAATATTTTCGTTAAGTATGCAGTATCAAATCAGGTCCCGTGTTGGAAGTTAGAATAGCTGGAGATATTATACGAAAAAGTTGACTAGTCTCATAGCTAGTTTATGGAAGAGGTTCTTGCATGGTGCATTTACATTTGTGAGTGGGTAACTAATCAGTATAAATGATGAATTAATTAGCACACTATTCCATAACACCTACCTATTAATAGTCTAATTTTCTTCTACTTCCGTACTCTTTCACTTTTTTGGTTCACACTGCTTCTTCTGTTTTCCACTTTTCCTTCTTTCCTAAGCAAATTCAGCTACTTCTTATTCTTCTTCTTTCCCAAAGCAGTTATGGGAAATCTGCAAACAAAATGGGCAGCGAGTACAGTCCAACCCTCTGAGTCCAATTCAGCTTCTTCTTCTTCTTCTTTGTTTACCAATGGCAGTGGTCAACAACATCCACCACAGCCACCACGGGCTCCTCTTTCTTCTCCCTCTGATCACCATCAAACGTCCCAGGAAGGTGCCCTCTGCGGGGACCTTAAGGGCAAACTAGAATTGAAGGGTGAAGGGCGAGTGGGTGTTGAAACTCTGGATCAAGTTTTAAACTTTGGTCAACAGGGTGTTAATGGTGATGATCGGGATATTGAGGGCTCGGAGAGAAATAGTTGGGAAGATGATTATGTGAATGAAAGTGTTTATGATGGCAACTGCGTTGGAGCTGAGAAGAGAAAAAAGAGAGGCGCTGGTCGGAAAACAAAGGTCTTTTTCTTTTTTCTTGGCTCTTTCTTCTGGCATTATTGATTTTTTAGAATGTTAGTGATGCATATGATTTGATAATTTGTTTTGTTTTTTGGGCCACTTGTCTTTTGTGATATTTTGTTATTTTGTTATCAACTTTATAAATTGAATCTTCAAACAGTGGAGAAGCCGAAAAGGGCATTGCCTTAGCCAAAGAGGTAACACTAGTATTTTTGTTCATGCAATCATGGCTGTGCATTTTTTAAATATAGAGCAAAGAGATTTAAACACATTAAGCTGCTACAATGCTCAGAAAATCAACGCTTCCTAATTTCAGCATTGAAATGCATAGTAATAAATTTGATATCTTGGTTATCATATTTTAAACTGTCGATTTGAGTTTGTTTTCCTATATGGCATTGTTTAGTTAGTTCTGTAAATTTCGAAATTTTCCCTTGTTGATTCCTCGTAAAAGGAGTCACTACGGATAAAATGGTAGAAAAAGTAGTACTTCGAAATGGATTATGATCCATTTAACATAATATATCTGTACAATTAGCCAACATCTCCTATGGTGATTGAATTTGAGTAGCCAGTTAACATCTCATATCTTGTTATTTTGTCGAAAGATTCTCAATTTAACAATTTTGATGTTCTAACAATGCATTATAAGGTTGCTAAGGAGCAGTCACAAGAAAGACAAGAACCATCAGAAAGATCCGGCCAAACAGAATGCAAGGTTATTATAATCTTATGCTTCTACACAAATAATGTTGAAAAATTTATATTTCATATTGTGTTAGTTTATTATCAATTTATCATTTTGTTACACAATATATGAAATGTACATGATATGTGTCTTGACTGATGTTATACCAGTATTATCCATCACTACCAGCTGCAGAACTGAACTTTCTTGACCTGCCTATCCGTCCGGTACGTTTAACCCTTGATTTTGATCCCTATAAATTGACATGAACTATCTTTTGCCTGTTTCTGTTTTGTACTTATAAAAGGTTGCTTTTCATGAAAGGGAGAGAAAGATTGTGCCTATTACATGCAACATGGGTCATGTAAGTTTGGAGAAAACTGCAAGTATAATCATCCTAACCCGACAACTGGAGGATGCGATCCTCCTCCTATGTATGATAATGTAGGATCTATTTCATTTAGTGGTGTACTGCAACAGTCTGCATCATCAGGCTCTTCTCCAGGAACAGTAAACAAAACTTCTCCTTTTCTGCCGATGATGCTTTTGCCTACTCAAGTTTCTCCTCAAGATTCTGATTGGAATGCATATCATTATCAGGTAAACACAACAGATTCAATACTAGTAAGTGTTTATTGTATTAGTGTATTACTAGATGGCATTTAGTCTGCAAATCCTCTATGAACCAACAACCCAACATTATTGTTGCATGACATAATACATTACTGTTGCCGAGGCGGTACGGGTTTCCCTTTTTCTGACTGTACATAGTTCTTCCAATGGCTCCAAGATTTGCTGGAAATTACATTTTAGACAGTGAAATATTTTTGCCTATTGGTTGTTGCAATAACATCAATAGTCAATACTGAGTGGTGGAATGAGTATTAAGCAGTGGAACTTTAGTTTCATCCATTGAATCAATTTTGAACTATATCACTTTGGGTCCTTAAACTATAGGGCAAATTACATTCTCCTTCTCTGACATTGGCAAAATTGAACCCAATTCCTCTCTTTTTCTAAAACTATACCTTGACCTCTCCCAACATTTAGGTAATAAATTAATAATATAATATAATTGATCTTCTAATATTCTGTAAAATGTTACAGTCATGCTAAATACCTTTGTACATATACACACAAACATCTTATAAAGGGAGGTCAGTAACACTTGGATAAATAGTGGGGAACACCGATGAATTTCACCGAATCTTAGAGGAGGTTCAGGGTAATTTGCTCTAATATATATATATATATATACTATTCACATGAAATCCTTATACACTGGACTTCTCCTTTTTCCTCCTTTTTGTTCCTTAAATATTTAAATATCCCTTTTCAACTCATTTGTGGTTTGTGAAGGCACCTATATGCCCATGTGTGATGAGTATGCATCCACCTACACATGTCAAGAGCTACCCAGCTATCGAAACAAACGCTTATACGCCCCAACAAAATCAGATCCAAGTTGGAGTTGATGAGTTTGCAGAAATACCTGGGGATTCTAAGCCTAAATCCAAACGTAAATCTCGCTGTAAGAAGAATAAACTTGCAAGTTTACCTCCATGCAATCTCAATGGCAAGGGCCTACTTTTGAGACCGGTAAGTCTTTCTTTATTATTTATATATCATATGCTAATAATGAAAATGCTCTAAAATGGAAGTAACATGGCTATGTATGAGTCTTGTACATATACAAAAACCTCCCGTAAAGGGAGATCAGTGATACTTGGACAATTTGCTCTAAGTTTTATATAGATAACTACTCATACGAAGACGTTGTACACTAGACTTTCTCTAATTGCACTCTCCTCCTCTGACATTGGCAAAATTAAACATTTAACCTCAGCTTCTCTCTGTTTCTTAAACCATCCATTGACCTCCCCTAACATTTAAGTAATAATATAATATATTTGGTCTTCTAATATTTTGTAAAATGTTACATTAATACTAATTAACCTTGTACATTACACAAACCTCCCGTAAAGGTAATTTGCTCTTTACAATTTCAACTTATTTGTTGTTTGTGATTTGTGAAGGCACCGATCTGCCCATCTACGATGAGTATGCATCCACCTAAATATGTCATGAACAACTCAACAATCAAAACAAATGCTTATACGCCCCGACAAAAGCAGATCCAAGACGGAGTTGATGAGTTTGCAAAAATACCTGAAGATTCTAAGTCTAAATCCAAAGGTAAATCTCGCCGTCAGAAGAATAAGCTTGCAAATTTACCTCCAAGCACTCTCAATGACAAGGGCCTGCTTTTGAGACCTGTGAGTCTATTTTTTATTTGTTTATTTCAGCCACAAATGTCATTAACGCGACATGTTTGTGCATCGAGCTGTCTATTTTTTTTATTTTAATATATATCGTATGCTAATAATGTAAATTCTCTAAAATGTACCTAGCTATTAATACTAAATACCCTTGTACATATACATATACATACACACAAACCTCCCTACACTTGGACAAATAGTGAGGAGCACCGATGAATTTCACTGAATCTTAGAGGAAGTCAGGGTATTTGCACATTCAAATGATGATGGTGTAAACTGGATTTTCTTCTCCCTTCACCTCCTTTTCTTCCTTAAATATTTAAATGTCCTTTTGGCTGTAAAACAACTTTTTTGAAAATTTTAACCTTATTTGTGGTTTTTGAAGGCACCTATCAAGCCATCTGTGATGGGTATGCATCCACCTACACATGTCATGAATAACCCAGCAATCAAAACAAAAGCTTCTACGCCCCGACAAAAGCAGATGCAAGTTGGAGTTGATGAGCTTGCAGAAATACCTGGGGATTCCAAGTCTAAATCCAAACGTAAATCTCACCGTCAGAAGAATAAGCTTGCAAGTGTACCTCCATGCACTCTCAATGACAAGGGCCTGCCTCTGAAACCTGTAAGTCTTTCTCTGTTATTTTTTTATTTGTTTATTTATTTTAATGTTTTGTATGCTAATAATGTAAATGCTCTAAAATGGAAATAACATGGCTGTGTACTAGCTATGATGGTATGCCTAATTCCAGAAGAGTAAAAGCTAGTTCGACTTAATTTTTTTTATTTATTATTTATGGTGAACTTTCCAGGACAAGAGTGCATGCCCCGAATACATTTGCCTCGGAATATGCAAGTTTGGAGCATGTTGTAAGTTTGACCACCCATCAAACCCTCCACCGTCGTTGACAATCCATTCAGTTTATCAGCAATCCTACACAAACTCAGCTGGTGTTGAGGTGGCTTGGATGGGTTCAAGTGATCCCACAATTCAGCAAACTCTGTAAACTTTCTTTGTCAAGGACCTTCCTTCCTACCTATGAGGATTCATGCAACTCACAATGTGCAATTTGTTCGTACATTCTTCCTCTGGGCCTCTTTTGAATTCCAACACAGATATTTATATGGTGAGATCGTAGGAGAGAATATTTGGTAGATTTGAGGGGAAAAAGGCATTTCCAAGAATGTTATTATGATTTTGCCATGGGAAGGGGATGTTTCCCTTATGAAAACATAGAACTACTACTACTGCTATCAACCTTCTTTGCTTGCCTCAAAGTATCAAAAGGTATATTATAGAAGTTATTTCCGGAAATTTGATGTGCTTACCAGGTGCTTTAAGAACCACCAAAATATCTTAACACATGCATAGGAAAAAGCCATTGGTGGAGATAGCATTTTTTGTAAAATCTTAATCGGAGGAAGGAAACATTGAAAAAGCCCAGTTCCTCTAGGATATCTGTGAACGCTTTTTCTTCTATTCTGTTTTTTGGTTTTTCTTTTTTGTTTGTTTCTTTTTCTGTTTTTGGTTTTTCTTATAAGCAGAGCGCTCTGCATTTCTTTGTTTCCGCTCACTTGGATTAGTGCCTGGTTATTTAGTTGGGCTTTTATGAATTGCCTAATTTTTATTGGAAGGTGGACTCTGCTTTTTTTATTTTATCAATTTTTAACTTTGGAAGAATTTAAATTAGTCTATTCGATCCAATTTTCCGAAAGTACTCATATTAAAAGTGTGTGGAATCTTAAGAAAGGAACATAATAAGGGAGGGAGGAACACTTTAAGCCATCATAACAGGGTTACTCAATAGAGATCAAATGTAATAAATAATTAGACTTTTAAGAAACTAAACCATCATCATGTTAATCTCAAATTTTCAATGACTCATATATAAGGGTTAAAACTTAAAATAATAACTTTGGTAATTTTGGGGGTTAAAACAAAAAGAATTATGTTGTCAAAACCCAAAACTATGACATTCAAATTTTATAAGGAATAAAAACTGACGTATTATATATATTTTTAAAATTTTTTTATCAGAAGATATCTGCATAAAAAATTTATTTTTGTTATATTTATATTAAACATTACTATGTATTACTAATTAGATGGCATATATTATAACATTGTAAAGCATAACAAATTGATATACATGTTCAAATATTATACAGTTTGCCTATTAATTGTTTCAAATCTTTTATTTCTGGATTTCAAGATATTTTTCTTAAAAAAAGACATATATTAAGAATAATAGTATATTAATTTTGATAATACA
>NC_029785.2:62224508-62279698 GCF_000816755.2 Arachis ipaensis
ATAAATAAATAAATAAATAATAGTTATTTAATATGACATTAATGTAAAAGATATTACACACAAAAAATGCGTTGATATTATCTTGATATCAGAAATAAGCAGATAAAAATACATTTTTACATTCACACAAGTTTGATGAAGTTATAATATCTAATTCTAATAAACAAATTTATTATATAATAAGATGCTTGTATTTATAAATTTTTTAACATGTTTTCTAATGTAGCAAAAAATATATAATTTCAATATAATAATTATTTAACACTCCGGTGTGGTGATGTATAGGATGGAAGAAAGCGACACTACAAGAAAAACATTGAGTATCGTCGGATTTACCATCGAACTCATCAAATAAATTCATCGGTAATAAAGTTACCGTCAGATTTATCGTTGTCCTGGAGTTGACGGTATAAACGTCGTTGAAAACTGTTTACCGATGAATTTTCTGTTGGTATTTTCAATGAATTTATCGAGACGGAGTTGATGATTACTGTCGAATTAATCCGATGATATGCCATTTCACATGTTTAGGCGCCAAGTTATCGTCAGATTTATCCGACGATAAATCTTATAGTAATATTTTTAATTTTTTTTGGCACAGTTAAGTCAAAATTATTAGTCAAATTAATACTCTTGTTAACAAAATTGTTGGCAGAAATCTAAAATTAGCAAAAATCAACAAATTATTTTATTAAAAATAAATGGTTTGAATGCAATAAAATATCACAAAAGTAGAATACAATGAAGTAGACAAACAAGAAAATGAAACCCCTACAGATCTCGGTAATCGTCGCCGCCGTCGTCATCGTCGTGGTCCCCCTGTTGAGGCGGCGAGGTAGGTGCTGACATTGGTATCCTACTAGCAGCGTTGCCGCTGGAACCAACAATGCCACTGCTTCCAGCGCTACTGCCTCTAGTGCGCATCTGCTGGTTGTACTCCTCCTTCTGCTCTCGTAACCGATTGAGCTGCTCCAGCTTCTCCATCAAGTCCAAGCTGATGGCAACGGCTCTTCCCATGCGTACAAGAAGGTCGTTGTACCTCTACTCAGACTGCTCCGTTTGCTGGTGAAGCTCCTGTGTCAGCTTTTGCACCTCCTCCCTCAAGTCGACAACTTCCTAGGGATCAACAGGTCTAGTGAAAGAGGCTGAGGTAGAGGAAGCCGCTGCCAATGCAGAGGAGCAAAGGCCACTGGCGAAGAACGACCCCAACCCGAAAATAGCGATTCTTGTGGGACTCAAAGGCAGTCTCATGCCAAATCCTATCAGGACCTACCACTGAGGCCCCGAAGCCGGCTTCATCATTCCCACTAGGCGGCTGAGATTGCTGGGTCACGGCCTCCAACATCTGCGTGTAATCCTCCTGTATTACACACGTCGTGATTAGGATAATATTTAAACAATTATCTTTAAACTAAATAAATTTGAAACTTAGAATTAATTTAAACTCACATAATGGGCCACTGACTGAAGTATGGATATACTTGAAGGTCTCCGCCAGTGTCGCCTCACGGTCCAATGACTTAGACTATAAATTAATATATCAACCAATAAAATATGTAAACCCCGCGTAATTAATGAATAATTAGCTAATAAATCAATTATTAATCAAAGAAATTAGGAAATTAAATTTTATAGTTTAATGAAGTAGAAATAATTAAAATATAAATTTTGACACTAATTTTAAAAGTATCAATTATTAATCAAAGAAATTAGGAAATTGAATTTTATAGTTTAATGAAGTAGAAATAATTAAAATATAAATTTTGACACTAATTTTAAAAATTTTGGCCTAAAATTAGGTCAAACAGACTAAACCGGTTGGACTGGACCCAAATCGGACCCAAGGCCCGTCATATAAAAGGCCTAACTTGTATCTTCTCCCCTCACTTATCATATATCACACTAAAAAACTGAAGGGAGGGAGGAAGAATGCATGTGAAACCCAAACCCTCACCCAAATTTTCAATCTCATATAACTTTCAATTCGTAGCTTCGATTGACGAGCCGTCAATGGCCACACGTTCATCTCAGAATTGTCTACAAAACTCACCGAATAATTTGGTAAGAATCTATCCATTTTTCACTCAGCCACTCTCTCTCTAATTTCAAAAATTTGAAGTTTTGATTTTGAGGGATTATGTGATTTTGGTACTTTAGGGTTGAAGTAACCTTGGAGACTCATTGGGTCTTGTCTCAAACGATCATTGGTAAGGTGAGAAACCACTAACTCTCGTTAATTAATGATAGTTATGAGCCCTAGTTTGATTTTGTAGTATTTATGTAGAATTAGAGTGAGATATATGTTTTGGAGGCAAATTTAGTGATATCGGTGACTAGAAAGTGAACAGTGGAGGTTGAGTTTTCATTCTGTGAGGCTTCGGGGCATTGGACACTTGAAAATGGAGATATTTGTGGTGCTTTGGCATTAGGAAGAAATCGGCCATGGTATAGTTTTGGTTTCTCATAGATAATATATAATGTATCTTGAAAACTTAGGCTAGACAACCAAGGATAAGTTGAATTATGTATTTGGTGCATATCTAGTGGTTTTAGTTAATGTAATATGTGTTAAAATGATGCGGTATGGTCAGTTTGTTGGTTATTGATATGATTGTGGTTGATGGTTGATGAGACTTGATGACCTGAGTATAATTATTGATGTGTTGATGCATTGCATTGTTTTGATTGAGAATTGTTGGGGTAGAATTATTAAGATTGAGTAATTGATATGTTACGGAAGAGATGATAAGGGTATGGAGTTGTTTGGATGAAATTTGGTGTGTTTTGGATTGTGAAACTTTGGTTTGAAATTAAGAATTTGGAAAGAATGGGATTTTTGGTGTTTTCTTAAAAAAGTTATTTCTAACCAACTTCGGCGGATCATAACTTGAGCCTCGGATTTTGGATTTGAATGAAATTTATTTCAAATTAAAGATAATTTCAAGAACTTCAAAACGGTTTAAAGTTTGTGAAAATTGGATTGTAGAGAAAGTTATGAGCGTCGAAAGTTAGGTGTATAAAACTGATTTTTAATGACTTCACAGCTTTTGAAGTAAAGAGAGTGTCGCGTACGCGACCTGCACGTGCGATGCGAGCTATGCTTACTGTTTTGTAATCTCGCGTAAGTGAGGCAAGGCCTACGTACGCAGAACCCAACTTTTGAAAGCTCACGTACGCGAGAGTACACACACGATGCTAGCACACTTCCCTATTTTGCAATCTCGCGTATGCGGACATAGTCTCGCGTACACGAGCCCCTATTTTAGCCTAAAATGAGATTTTTTAGTGTTAAGTCAATCCTCTATCTTTCCAAATCTTTTTAACCCCTGTTTAAAATCCGTTAACAAGTCTTCAAGCTCTAGAAAAAGGGTGGGCATGTTGTAGAAGTTAAACAGAAAGTTGAGAAGAGATTGAGAAGTGAATGGCTGAGTTGTTAAGGTAATGAAGTGATAACTGAATAAATGAGGCGTTGATTATGCTGAATTAGATATTGAGTAATGGCTTTAGGAAAAAATGAGTAACTCCTATTCGAGATATAACTTTGAGAATAGATACGTATGATGCAATTTTGAGGGTAGACGAGTAATTTCTATCCGAGTCATGGCCTGTGGATAGACGAGTAATTCCTACCCGAGTTATGGTTTGAGGCACCTACCTGAGTAGACGAGTAATACTTATTCTGGATTGGGTGAAACACCGGCATGGAGAGACGAGTAATACCTATTCCATGTTGTGGTATTCTGTCTAGGGTTCGCTATCGGACATGTCGAGATTGGCTGTAGATGATATCATCGGTCATAGGGCAGACATGCATCATACATTTGTGTAACTTGTTTGAGTATGCTTTGTTCTAGCTTGCCTAATTGATTAATCTATAAATAATTGTTACTTGTCCTATCTGCTATAACTGCTACCTATACTTGTGTTTTCTTTGTTTGCATTGTATGTCTATGCAACTGAGAGACCCCTCGTGTGGTGGAGGTGTGATGAGGGTAGTTCTACCAGTGTTTTGGAGGGTTGGATGAGGTAAAAGTAAAGTGTTGAGTTAGAATTAGATTTGGAACTCAAGTGCCTTAGATAGTTTACTTGATTTCTGGTTTAATTTATAAATCTAAGTTTTAAATCTGAGTGTCGGAGTTCTAGAATCACCTCTGTAAATAATTATGTATGTTGGTACCATCACCATGTTGAGAACCCCCGGTTCTCATTCCATACATATGTTATCCTTTTCAAATGCAGGTCGAGAGGCACCTCGCTAGGCGTCTGGATTTACTCTGCAAGTGAAGTTGGGATGCTGGTTTTGATCTTTTACTATGTATATATATGTATCTAGACTTTTCTTCACTTGTATGTTATGTTTAATCTTCCTAGAGGCTTTATGGAGAACTAAGTGTTTATTTTGAGTATTTTGGGGAGACTTTGGGTTGTATATATGTATATATGTATATAAGTATTCTCTGGCCGGCTGATAAACCCCAATTTTGTGGTTTATCTTGTGCTTAATTTAGGGGATTTTATCACATTTTCTCACATTTATTCAATGAAATAGCATGGTTTTGTAATTCTCCCTTAAATTGTGCTTAAGTGTAAAAACATGCTTTTTATGCCCTTAAATTGGTGATTTTAATTCACTTTAATTCCATTCGATGCCTTGATGTGTTTGTTGAGTGATTTTAGGTTCATAAGGCAAGTATTGGATGGAAAAAATGAAGAGAAAGCATGCAAAGTGGAGAATCTATGAAGAAATGAGCATTTGGAGAATTGAGATCCACGCGTACGTGTCATACACGCGCACGCGTGCATTGAAGATTCGCAAGCCACGCGCACGCGTCACGCACGTGTACGCGTGAGTAGAGGTTTTGGCCAGCGACGCGCACGCGTCACCCACGCGCACGCGTGACGCTTGGCACGTGACCCACTTAAAGTGAAATCGCTGGGGGCAATTTTTGAGATGCCCAAGCCTAAATCCAACACGTTTCTGAGGGTATTTCATGCAGAATTAAAGATTGAGCAAAGGGGAGCACTTAGTTAGTCATGATGAGCCTTTAGTTAGTTTTCTAGAGAGAGAAGCTCCCTCTTCTCTCTAGAATTAGGTTAGGATTAGGTTAATTTCTCTTATATCTAGATTTGATTACTTGATTTCATCTTGTTTCTCTTACAATTTCTTGTTTCTACATCTTGATTCTCTTAGTTTGTAGTGTTAATTTCCCTTTTCATGCTCTCTTTTATGTTGATGAACCATTGTTGGATCTTGATTTCTTCTAATGCAATTTTATATTTCCATGTCTTCTTTTATGTTTATCTTCATTGCTATTGTTGATTTCTTGCTCATGATGGTTGTGGATCTTGTTAATTCTTGTATTTTGTGATGTTTACTTTTATTGCACACTAGGTGTTTGATAGAATGTTTCCTCTAGCTTTTGAGTAGTTTTCTTACTCTTGGCCTAGGCTAAGAGAATTGAGTGATCTTGAGTCATTGGGTCTCATTGAATTGGTGATTTGAAAACCCTTAGTGGTCAATTTGATAACCATTGACTCTAGCCTACTACTAAGTCAATTAGTAGCTAGGTTAGGACTTATGGATTAATGTTGATCAAACCATTTGACGTACTTCAAGCCTAGGAGTAGATATTATGTACTTAAGGCTTTTGTAAGTAGACTTAATGAGTTTGGTTCCTTATAATTGTCAATACATGGTTTATAGATAAGGATGGTGATCTCAATTACCTATGTCTAGCCAAGAGTCCTTTACTTTGCTTTTATTACTTCTTGATTTACTCTTCTTGTCATTTAAATTCTTGCCCATTTAATTTCTTGCCCATTTACCAAACCAAACCCCTTGTTCCTTCATAGCCAATAATTGACCACTTCATTGCAATTCCTTGTGAGACGACCCGGAGTTTAAATACTTCGGTTAATTCTTATTGGGGTTTGTACTTGTGACAAAACCAAATTAAATTTGATGTGAGAATTGTTTGTTGGTTTGGATCTATGCTTACAACGAAGTTCTTATTTCTAAGAGAAATTCTAGACCGACAACAATTTTCGTATCAAATTTATGGCGCCGTTGCCGGGGAATTGTAATGGTGCTATGTTATTGGCTATTGTAAATATTGTGAATATGTTTGCCTTTTTCTTCTTTGTTAGTTTTTGCTAGTTTTAGGATTTGGTTTTCTTTGTTTCTTGTTAGAATTTGTTTTTGTTTTTTCTTATCACCATGAATTCTCATCACTTTGGCTATGAGTGTGGTTCAAACTATGTTGTAGGAAATGGAAGCTTTAATGAGGATTTGCATCAATGATTTGGAGATCGACGGTGGGAGGAGCCCCAAGATTATGGACAATCTTCTTGGCAACAACCTCCTCCCGAATCAAGTTTGACAAGAGTTCTTGGGGACATGACTACTCTCCTCACAGAGATGCGCAAGGAACAAAAGGAATTTTATTCCACCCAAGCCATTCAAGCGCCACCCCAACATGATTACTCTCCAGTTTCTTATGGGTACAATCCAACTCTTGATGCATACCAATCTAATGTGTGTGATGACCCTTATTGTGATTGTCAACCACAACCACTACATACATATGACCCTTTCCCTCAACATAGTCCACAATAACCTCATTCACAAGCCTCATACCACCATTCACCCCATATGACCCTAACCCATATCCACCGTACCAACCACCATATGAGCCATACCTAGAACCACCATTCCAACCCCAATACTCCCGAGAACCACAAATTTCATATACACCACCTCAAGACTTTCACCAATATGAACCACCTTTCAACTATAATACCTTTTCCTCAAACAATGAACCTTCTTTTCCACCACCACCTTCATCGAAAGACCAAATGCGAGAGCAACAAGAACTTCTAGCTAGGTGTATGAATCATGAAGAAGAGTTTAAGGAGCTAAAAACCAAGATGGCTATCATGGTAGAAGCCATTAGTAACATAGTCTCATCCCGCCTAAGCTTGCGTGATCAAGGTACTCCCATTGTTGAATGTGAAGAAGCACCCAAAGAGCTTAGCGAGGGAGTGAATTTGGAGCTCCAAGGTGAGGAAGAGGAGTTAAAGCAAGAAGTACAACAAGAGGAGGAGGTAGAGATTATTGAACAAGAGGAGGTAGTGATTGGGTGTTTAGGATATGTTGAGCACATAGAGGAATCTCAAGTTGAAGAGCCTTCTTCTACGAAATTTGGAAGGGATGTTAAAGAGGAGAGTGATGTTAAGGAAGTGGATAGAGAGTTGAGGGAAATTGATCAAGAAGTAGATTCCATCATTAGTGATTTTTTGTCCACATTGATCAATCCCCTTGATGATCTTGTTGAGCCTTCTTCCATTGGACTAGAAAGCAATGTTGGGGAGGATGTGCAACCTCCAAGGCATATTGTGAGTGAAGAATTGGAAGAAGTGTTCCAAGCAACAAGCCCTCCTATCTATGATGATTCTGCATCAACATATGATCCTTTTGAGCATGATGAGTCCTTCCCCACTATGCTTGAAATTATGATGAGGTGGACTTCACTAAACCTCCTATTTATGATTTGAGCGATGTGGAAGAGATAGAAGAATTTGGTGAAGAAGAATGTGAACTTGAAGAAGCTTGGCAAGAGGTAGAGCTTGAAGAACCTTGCCAAGTGGTAGACGCCTTTAGAAGAGGATAGACGGGAGTGGAGCATACTTTATCAAGATCGTTGGGAACTCTTCCACCTAGGTTGTCATCTAATTCTTCATTTGAGTGGGTAAAACTTCTAACTCTTAGCTTTAGTATCCCACTTAAATATGGTATTCTTGAAACAGATGGCCAACTTAGGGCGCTTTGCGGAATTAAGCGTAAGAGGAGGATGTTTAGTGGTTGGCGTTGTAAATCTAGGCTCATTATGGTTGGAAGCTCAAAACTGAGGAGCATGGATTGGTGTAGTGCTCAAGTAGATGGGTCTAGGAGGGTAGTTTGGTGCCTTAATGAGAATTCGACTTTCCTACCACCCGGAGGGAATCACCATGACCAATTTGAAGACGGGTGTGAAAACAAAGTATGAGATCCCAGATTACAATGTGAGGATCAACTTTTGGAGCCTATGGGTTGTGAAGAACTCCATCAAAGTTTGGAGCTATTAACTTTGAATGATGGAGCTTATTGGAAGTCCAGGCATTGGTGGATGTTCAAGGATGGATTCAAGCACAAGCTACCTTGAATAAGAGGAGCTCCCCATAAGTCCAACTTAAGGACAATAAACAAAAGTGCTAGGTGGGAGACACTCCACCATGGTAACATCTTTCCCCTTTTCCTTTCTGTAAATATTGGTAAAATAGGTTTAATTCCTTGTTTTGATTGCTTAGTTGAGTTTATTTGGGAGTCTAATAGGTTAAATAAGGTTTTATGATGTTCTGGTAGTTGTTTAGAAGCTTGGAATGCTTGGTTTGGTGCAAGAACATGGAAAAACTTTGAAAAACAGAGCATCATCCATGCGTATGCGTGACCCAAGTATTTTCGACCATCCACGCGCACGCGTCATCCACGCGTGGATTCAAAAATTCCACCTCCCAGCTAAAAACCCGAGAGTTGCGCCAGCACTGCGCGAACACTGTGCCTTTCGCGCAAGGTTACCTACGTGTATGCGTCGCTCTCTAAATAACCCATCGACGCGCATGCGTGACTCATGCGTACGCGTCGCTTTCATTTCACCACTCCACGCGCACGGGTCACTGACGCGTACGCGTGGGCTGCCCTGCATCACACACTTCTTTTCTCATCTTCTTTCCATTTCTTTTCTTCTTCTCTCTTCTCTTCTTTTCTTTCCACCCTTCAAACATCATCCAACACTACCAAACACCGTATAACACCATTTCTTTTAGTTAGTTAGTTAGTTTAATTTTTGTTTAACTTTTGTTTTCCATTATAAGTGTTAGATTACTAATCTTGTTTACTGTTTACTGCTGCTGATTACTAATAGGATGTTATCTTAACATCAATTTTGTTTATATTCCTTGTTGGATTCTTTGTTGAGGTTATATTTGGTTACTTGGTTTGGAACTTTTCATGCTTAATATTTTTGAATACCAAGTACTTGTACATTACCTCCAAGTATCTTAACTCTTTTGAATTGCATGTTTTGGCCGCCATGCATTCATCATCCATCGTTAGGCAATTGTACATTATCAATGCATTTTTTTAGATGATGCTTGCTATGCTTGATCCGTATTCACATCACCTATTTCATGCATTGAGATTTTGAAATTGTGAAATTGGATCGAAAGCTTACCTAGTGACATATTTTTTTGAGCTTTCTAAGCTTTGTGGACCATGCTTGCTATGTTATTGATTTTCACTGCTATATTCTCTTTCTTAAGTTCCATAGCATCCATGTGCTCTACCTCTATATCACTTAGGTGTTGCAAATAAACTTTAATATGTGTCATTGTTTGATGTGTAAGTTTCACATTCCATCTTGTTCATTAAAGTTACCTTGCACATCAATCAATGTCCATCCATTATCCAATTCACAATTGCTTGACTTTGCTTGAATGCTTTTATGCTTCCCTATTGCTTATTTGATTGTTTTAACCTATAAGTCTCTTCGAAGTATCTCAAGCACACTAGAATGAGTGACGTGCATACTTTCTTTGTGTAATTATGACATAGCTCTCTATGATAGTGTGTGTGTTCTAAAGGGTGCCTAATTTAGAATTCGCACACTTACTCTTCCTCAATGTCACACTAATTCACTCACTCCATTCTAGTGATTTACCTCATTCCAACAATGCACGCTTCCTTGCTTTTGTATTTTCTCATCTTACAGTGTTATTTCCTATTTTTCATGTCCGATGCACCATAAAGCAAAAATGGAAGCGGGAAGAAAGAACACACAGCACCGGTTGATCCGCCAGCTGAAGGTGGCAACTCGGAGAATCGCTGTACCGCCTTGCTCATCTTTGAGTGCACCGAGGACGGTGCAAACTTTTAAGTGTGGGGAGGTTGTCCGACCAGTCGGCGTTCTTGGGTGACAAATTTCTAATCCCAACACTTTTGCATTTCATTTTTAGGTCTTCTAGGATTTTTAGTTGCATTTTATTATTTTGCATATATATACATAATAAGCTTAGTCAAAATAATGAGATTTTTCAAGAAATTTATCTATAGGGCACCCCAATTGATTGAAAAAAAATTTAGAACTTGCTTGAATTACATATATTATGGAACATGATTTTTGATATAAGAACACAAGCATGTGAGATTTGAGCCTAATTGTGTGATTACATCATACAACCACTTATTTTCATTCTTGTGTGCATTATTCTCTTTCTATGAATGTAATCTTTGACTTGTTTGATTCTTTATGTCCATTATTTTGTGTATGAATGCATTTATATGATTGAGGCCATTGTTTCGATTAGCTCACTTACCCAAATAGCCTACCTTTTATCTTCCATTGTTAACTAACTTTGAGCCTATGCTAAACCCATTTGTTCTTAATTTTAGCACATTACAAGCCCTAAGTAAAAAATAATAAATGTCCCTTGGTTGGATCTTTAATTATCTTAGGCTAGTGAGAGTGTTTATCATCTGATTCTGGGAGAGTTGGAAATATTGGGTAAAGATAAAAGTGTATTTTGTAGTTTTGTTGAAAATATTAGGAATCGGGTGCATACTCATGCATCGAACGTTAAATCATATGCATTGATGCTTTTGTGTATATTTTAGTTTGAAAAAAAATGAAAAATGAGAAAAATAAAAAGAAAAAAAAATATATATATAAAAAGAAAAAAATAGAAGAGAAAAAAGAAAGAAATAGAAAAAGTAATAAAAAGGGGACAAAATACCCCAAAGTAAAGTTCAATAAAAATCAATGCATATGTGTGGTGATGAAAAGAAAATGCATGAGTGTGCGAAAAAGTGAAGAATGGGTAGTTAGGTTAGCTTTGAAATTATATAGGTTGTCATAGGTTAGGTGGGAAGTTTAGGCTAATCGAAGATTCAAATTCTAGTCCACTTGACCATATGCATCCTTACCTTGACCCTAGCCCCATCATAACCTATAGGAAAGTCCTCATGATATTTGTATGCATGGATGAAATAATTGTTGATTGTTAGATAAAAAACAAATCTTGGAAAGCATGATTAAGAGAGAATTGAGTGAATCAACCCCAAACACTTGAGCGACTAGAGCGGATACACATCCGGTGAGGGTTCGATTACTCAATTACATGTGTCCACCCATGATAATCTTTTCTTGCAAGTTCGTGAAATCTTTCAATAACTCAATTCAATTGTGGGTTTGATTTGATTGCTATTGCTTTAGCCCTTGCACTTGTATATGCATTCTTGAGAATTGAATTATTTTGACCAAGTAGTTGCATTCATTCAGATAGTTGCATATAGGTAGATTGCATGTAGGTAGTTTGTATTGAATAAATGTTGATACCCTTTGTTTCTTTCTTGATTTTAGCATGAGGACATGCTTGGTTTAAGAGTGGGGAGGTTTGATAAACCTCAATTTTGTGGTTTATCTTGTGCTTAATTTAGGGGATTTTATCACCTTTTCTCACATTTATTCAATGAAATAGCATGGTTTTGTAATTCTCCCTTAAATTGTGCTTAAGTGTAAAAACATGCTTTTTAGGCCCTTAAATTGGTGATTTTAATTCACTTTAATTCCATTCGATGCCTTGATGTGTTTGTTGAGTGATTTCAGGTTCATAAGGAAAGTATCGGATGGAAGAAATGAAGAGAAAAGCATGCAAAGTGGAGAATCCATGAAGAAATGAGCATTTGGAGAATTGAGGGCCACACGAACGCGTCATACACGCGCACGCGTGCATTGAAGATTCGCAAGCCACGTGCACGCGTCACACACGCGTACGCGTGAGTAGAGGTTTTGGCCAGCGACATGCACGCGTCACCCACGCGCACGCGTGATACTTGGCACGTGACCTACTTAAAGTGAAATCGCTGGGGGCAATTTCTGAGTTGCCCAGGCCCAAATCCAACTCGTTTCTGAGAGTATTTCATGCTGAATTGAAGATTGAGCAAAGGGGGAGCACTTAGTTAGTCATGATGAACCTTTAGTTAGTTTTCTAGAGAGAGAAGCTCCCTTTTCTCTCTAGAATTAGGTTAAGATTAGGTTAATTTCTCTTAGATCTAGATTTGATTACTTGATTTCATCTTGTTTTCCTTACAATTTCTTGTTTCTACATCTTGATTCTCTTAGTTTGTAGTGTTAATTTCCCTTTTCATGCTCTCTTTTATGTTGATGAAACATTGTTGGATCTTGATTTCTTCCAATGCAATTTTATGTTTTCATGTCTTCTTTTATGTTTATCTTCATTGCTATTGTTGATTTCTTGCTCATGATGGTTGTGGATCTTGTTAATTCTTGTATTTTGTGATGTTTACTTTTATTGCACACTAGGTGTTTGATAGAATGTTTTCTCTAGCTTTTGAGTAGTTTTCTTACTCTTGGCCTAGGCTAAGGGAATTGAGTGACCTTGAGTCATTGGGTCTCATTGAATTGGTGATTTGAGAATCCTTAGTGGTCAATTTGATAACCATTGACTCTAGCCTACTACTAAGTCAATTAGTAGCTAGGTTAGGACTTATGGATTGATGTTGATCAAGCCATTTGACGTACTTCAAGCCTAGGAGTAGATATTACGTACTTAAGACTTTTGTAAGTAGACTTAATGAGTTTGGTTCCTTATAATTGTCAATACATGGTTTGTAGACAAGGATGGTGATCTCAATTACCTATATCTAGCCAAGAGTCCTTTACCTTGCCTTTATTACTTCTTGATTTACTCTTCTTGTTATTTAAATTCTTGCCCATTTAATTTCTTGCCCTTTTACCAAACCAAGCCCCTTGTTCCTTCATAGCCAATAATTGACCACTTCATTGCAATTCCTTGTGAGACAACGCGGAGTTTAAATACTTCGGTTAATTCTTATTGGGGTTTGTACTTGTGATAAACCAAATTAAATTTGTTGTGAGAATTGTTTGTGGGTTTGGAGCTATGCTTACAACGAAGTTCTTATTTTTATATGAGAAATTCTAGACCGACCACAATTTTTGTATCACAGGCCTTGGCTTTGCAAGTCGAACTCAGAGCTTGTGTGTGTGTCTTTGCTTTCCTTCGTACGCAAGTTTCGGCTACATGAGTGTTCCACTTTTATTTTTATGATTTTGTTTAAGCTTTCCTTAAAGGCTCCTCGATTACTGATGAGCGGATAATTTATATCCTTTTTGGCATTGTTTTTACATAGTTTTTAGTATGTTTTAGTTACTTTTTATTATATTTTTATTAGTTTTTATTCAAAAATAACATTTATGGACTTTACTATGAGTTTGTGCATTTTTCTGTAATTTCAGATATTTTCTGGCTGAAATTGAGGGACCTGAACGAAAATCTGATTCAGAGACTGAAAAAGGACTACAGATGCTGTTGGATTCTGACCCTCCTACACTCGAAATGGATTTTCTGGAGCTACAGAAGCCCAATTGGCACGCTCTCAATTGCATTAGAAAGTAGACATCCTTGGCTTTCCAGAAATTTATAATAGTTCATACTTTGCCATCCTGGCCCAAACTGGCGTCCAAAGCCAGCCTAAAACTTTCTAGCGTAAAACGCCCAAACTGGCACCAGAATTGGAGTTAAACGCCCAAACTAGCACCCAAGCTGGCGTTTAACTCCAGGAACAGCCTATGTACGAAAAAAGCTTCAATGCTCAGCCCAAGCACACACCAAGTAGGCCCCGGAAGTGGATTTCTGCACTATCTGCACTTAGTTACTCATTTTCTGTAAACATAAGTTACTAGTTTAGTATAAATAGCATTTTTTACTATTGTATTCAGATATTTACATCTCTGGAAGTTTAGTCCTTAGACCATTGTTCACGTTTTGAGAGGCTGGCCTCACAGCCATGCCTAGACCTTTCTCACTTATGTATTTTCTACGGTGGAGTTTCTACACCCCATAGATTAAGGTGTGGAGCTCTACTGTTCTTCATGAATTAATGCAAGTACTATTGTTTTTCTTTTAATTCATGCCTACTTATTCTCCAAGATATACTCTTGTACTTAATTCAGTTAAGTCAGAATGAAGGGGTGACTCGTGACAATCACCCAATCTTCGTTACTCGCTTAGCCAAGATCCGCGTGCCTAACAACCACAAAGCGGTCTACATGATGTTCAACGTAGTCATTGGACAACAGCCGGAGTATATTCTCTTGGTTATCTAATACACGGACCGAGTCCGTGAGATTAGTATCTTTGTGGTATAGGCTAGAATCATTGATAGCCATTCATGGGATCCGGAAAGTCTAAACCTTGTCTGTGGTATTCCGAGTAGGATCTGGGAAGGGATGACTGTGACGAGCTTCAGACCTGCGAATGTTGGGCGCAGTGACAGTGTGCAAAAGGATAAATGGATTCTATTCCGACGCTAGTGGGAACCGACAGATGATTAGCCATGCGATAGCTGTACCTGGTATTTTTCATCCGAGACGAGAAATCTGACAGTTGATTAGCCGTGCAGAAACCGTAGAGGACCATTTTCACTAAGAGGATCCTACAGCTTGCCATGGAAGGTAGTAACGCATGGTTGGAAGAAGGCAATAGGAAAGCAGAGGTTCAGAAGCAACAAAGCATCTCTAGACGCTTATCTAAAATTTCCACCAATGAATTACATAAGTAACTTTATTTTATTTTATGTTTTATTTATCTTTTAAATTTCAAAACCTCATAACCATTTGAATCCGCCTGATTGAGATTTACAAGATGACCATAGCTTGCTTCAAGCCGACAATCTCCGTGGGATCGACCCTTACTCACGTAAGGTATTACTTGGACGACCGAGTGCACTTGCTGGTCAGTTACGCGGAGTTGTGAAGAAGTGTTGAGATCATGATTACGTCTACCAAGTTTTTGGCGCCGTTGCCAGGGATTGTTTGAGTTTGGACAACTGACGGTTCATCTTGTTGCTTAGATTAGGTAATTTTTTTTTATGTTTAAGTTTTTTTATTTTATTTTCGAAAAAAAATATTTTGTGTTCTTCAGAATTTTTAAGAATGAATTCTAGAGTTTCATGAGACATGTTGAAGCTTGGCTGGCTGTTAAGCCATGTCTAATCTTTTGGACCGAGGTTTCCATTTATCTTTGCAAGAGCCTTTTAGTTCCCATCAATTTGGCTGTTGTATGTAATGCTCTGCTAAAGCTTGGCTGGCCATTAGGCCATGTCTAATCTTTTGGACCGAAGCTTTCACATAAAGCTTGGCTGGCTATTTAGCCATGTCTAAATTTTTAGACCGAAACTTTAGACTAGCATTGCATGATTCCTGAAATTCTTATTAAAAATTTTGAATTTCTTATTTTTCTTATTCCAAAATATTTTCGAAAAATACAAAAAAAATTAATAAAATCATAAAAACCAAAAAAAAATTTGTGTTTCTTGTTTGAGTCTTGTGTCAAATTTTAAGTTTGGTGTCAATTGCATCTTTTTAATTTTTCTTTAAATTTTCAAAAATTCATGCATGTGTTCTTTCTTGATCTTCAAGTTGTTCTTGATGATTTTCCTTGTTTGATCTTTGGTTTTTCTTGTTTTGTGTCTTTTCTTATTTTTCTTGTACATTTTCGAATTCATAGTGTCTACACATTAAAAATTTTTAAGTTTGGTGTCTTGCATGTGTTTCTTTTCTTAAAAATTTTCAAAAATATATTCTTGATGTTCATCATGATCTTCAAAGTGTTCTTGGTGTTCATCTTGACATTCAAAGTGTTCTTGCGTGCATTAGTTGTTTTGATTTTAATTTCTTATGTCTGGTGTCATTTTATTATTTTTCTCTTTTCTCATTAAATTCAAAAATTCAACAAAATACCTTTTCCTTTATTTACTTATAATTTTCGAAATTTTGAATTGATTTGGTCAAAAAATTTTTAAAATTTAGTTGTTTCTTGTTAGTCAAGTCAAAATTTCAATTTAAAAACTTTATCTTTTCAAATCTTTTTCAAAAATCAAATCTTTTTCAATTTTCTTTCATGTTTTTCGAAAATTTTAAAATTGATTTTCAAAATATTTTTCTTACTTTTTATTTCATATTTTCAAAATTATCACTAACAATTAATGTTTAGATTCAAAAAAAATTTTCATGTTGTTACTTGCCTATTAAGAAAGGATTAATCTTTAAATTCTAGAATAATATCTTTTAGTTTCTTGTTAGTCAAGTAATCAACTTTAATTTCAAAAATCAAATCTTTTTAATTTCCTTTTCAAATCTTTTTCAATTAACTACTTGACTTTTTGATTGTTTTATTATTTCTTATCTTTTTCAAAATCACCTAACTACTTTTCTCTCTCCATTTTTCGAAAATAACTAACCCCTTTTTCAAAATTCTCTTTTTTTTAACTAATTGTTTTAAATTCTAATTTTATTTTATTTTCCTTCTTAAATTCGAATTCTAACTTATAATTAAAATAAAAACAAAAATATTTTTTTTAAATTCGAATCTCTTCTCTCTCTCTCTCTCTCATCTCTTTCTATTTATTTATTTATTTACTAACACTTCTTGTCTTCTTAAAAATTCGAACCCTCTCCCTCTCTTTGTGTTCGAATTCTTCTTCTTCTCCCTTCTCCATCTATTCTTCTATTCTTCTACTCACATAAAGGAATCTCTATACTGTGACATAGAGGATTCCTATTCTTTTCTATTCCCTTCTTTTTCATATGAGTAGGAACAAGGATAAGAACATTCTTGTTGAAGCTGATCCTGAACCTGAAAGGACTCTGAAGAGGAAGCTAAGAGAAGCTACATCACAACACTCTGGAGAGGACCTAACAGAAATTTTCGAAAAAGAAGTAGTTATGGCAGCCAAAAATAACAATAATGGTGGAGATGCAAGGAAGATGCTTGGTGACTTTACTGCACCCACTTCTGACTTCTATGGAAGAAGCATCTCAATTCCTACAATTGGAGCAAACAACTTTGAGCTTAAGCCTCAATTAGTTTCTCTAATGCAGCAGAATTGCAAGTTTCATGGACTTCCATTGGAAGATCCTCATCAGTTTTTAGCTGAATTCTTGCAAATATGTGACACTGTTAAGACCAATGGGGTTAATCCTGAGGTCTACAGGCTTATGATTTTCCCTTTTGCTGTAAGAGACAGAGCTAGGACATGGATGGACTCACAACCTAAAGAAAGCCTGAACTCTTGGAAAAAGTTAGTCAATGCTTTCTTGGCCAAATTCTTTCTACCTCAAAAGTTGAGCAAGCTTAGAGTGGAAGTCCAAACCTTCAGACAGAAGGAAGGTGAATCCCTCTATGAAGCTTGGGAAAGATACAAGCAATTGATCAGAAGGTGTCCTTCTGACATGCTTTCAAAATGGAGCATCTTATGTATATTCTATGATGCTCTGTCTGAATTGTCCAAGATGTCATTGGATCACTCTGCTGGTGGATCTCTTCATCTGAAGAAGACGCATGCAGAAGCCCAGAAACTCATTGAAATGGTTGCAAATAACCAGTTCATGTACACTTCTGAAAGAAATCCTGTGAATAATGGGACAACTCAGAAGAAAGGAGTTCTTGAGATTGATACTTTGAATGTAATGTTGGCTCAGAATAAAATATTAACTCAGTAAGTCAATATGATTTCTCATAGTCTGACTGGAATGCAAGCTGCATCCGGCAGTACTGAAGAAGCTTTCTCTGAAGAAGAAGCTTATGACCCTGAGAATCTTGCAATGGAAGAAGTGAATTACATGGGAGAATCCTATGGAAACACTTATAATCCTTCATGGAGAAATCATCCAAATTTCTCATGAAAGGATCAACAGAAGCGTAATCAAGGCTTCAATAATAATGGTGGGAGAAATAGGTTTGGCAATAGCAAGCCTTTTCCATCATCTTTTAAGCAACAGATAGAGAATTCTAAGCAGAGCCTCTCTGACTTAGCAACCATAGTCTATGATCTAAGTAAGACTACTCACAGTTTCATGACTGAAATAAGGTCCTCCATCAGAAATTTGGAGGCACAAGTGGGTCAACTGAGTAAAAGAGTTACCGAAATCCCTCCTAGCACTCTCCCAAGCAATACAGAAGAGAATCCAAAGAGAGAGTGCAAGGCCATCAATACAACCAACATGGCCGAACCTGGAGAGAGTCAAGAGGCAGTGATTTCCAATGAGGAACCAAAGGAATCTGAGGCTCATACAGAGACCATAGAGATTCCACTGAACTTACTGTTGCCATTCATGAGCTCTGATGAGTATTCTTCCTCTGAAGAGGATGAAGATATTACTGAAGAGCAAGTTGCTCAGTATCTAGGAGCAATCATGAAGCTGAATGCCAAGTTATTTGGTAATGAGAATTGGGAGGATGAACCTCCATTGCTCATCAATGAACTAAATACCTTGGTTCAATAGAAATTACCTCAAAAGAAACCAGATCCCGAAAAGTTCTTAATACCTTGCATCATAGGCACCATGACCTTTAAGAAGGCTCTGTGTGACCTTGGTTCAAGTATAAACCTCATGCCACTCTCTGTAATGGAGAAACTAGGATCTTTGAGGTACAAGCTGCAAGAATCTCATTAGAGATGGCAGACAATTCAAAGAAACAGGCTTATGGACTTGTAGAGGATCTATTAGTGATGCTGACTTCATAATCCTAGACACTGGGAAGGATGAAGATGAATCCATCATCTTTGGAAGACCCTTCCTAGCCACAACAAGAGCTGTGATTGATGTGGACAAAGGAGAGTTAGTCCTTCAATTGAATGAGGACTACCTTGTGTTTAAGGCTCAAGGATCTTCTTCTGTAACCATGGAGAGGAAGCATGAAAAGCTTCTCTCAATACAGAGTCAAACAGACCCCCTACACTCAACTTCTAAGTTTGGTGTTGGGAGGCCAACATCAAGATTTAAGTCTCTGTGAAGCTCTCAAAGAGCTCACTGTCAAGCTATTGACACTAAAGAAGCGCTTGATGATCATGTGAAGCCACAAAAAGAACTGAAAAATAAAAAATAAAATGAAAAATAACATCAAAAACAGCACACCCTGGAGGACAGGCTTACTGGCGTTTAAACGCCAATAAGGATATCAGAATACGCGTTTGACGCCCAGCCTGGTAGTATTCTGGGCGTTAAATGCCAGAATGGGCAGCACTCTGGGCGTTTAACGCCAGAAAGGGCTGTCTGGCATCTGGCTGGCATTAAACGCCAGCAATGGGCAGCAGACTGGCGTTTAAGGCCAGGAAAGGTAGCAAAGCTGGCGTTAAACGCCAGAATTGGCACACAATGGGCGTTTGAACGCCAGAATGGTGCAAGGAGCAGAATTTCTTGACACCTCAGGATTTGTGGACCCCACAGGATCCCCACCTACCCCACCTCTTCTTCTTTCCTCTTCACACCCTTCCATAACACTCTCTCCCAAATACCCTTGACCAATCCCATCAATAACTCTTCCCCAAATACCCTTCACCTATCAAATCCTACCCTCTTCCCCATATTTTCTTCACCACTCACATCCATCCATCATAAACCCCACCTACCTCACCATTCAAATCCAAATCATTTCCCTCCCAAACCCACCCCTTCATGACCGAATTCCCCCTCTCTCTTACCCTAGAAATACCCCTCCTCACTACCTTTAATTTCACACATCATACACACTACAACCCCCCTTGGCCGAAACCACCACTACCCTCCATCTCCTCCATTTCTTCTTCTTCTACTCCTTTCTTTCTTCTTTTTCACAAGGACGAACAAACCTTTTAAGTTTGGTGTGGAAAAAGCTCTACTTTTCTATTTCTCCATAACCACTAATGGCACCTAAGACCGGAGAAACCTCTAGAAAGAGGAAAAGGAAGGCAGTTGCTTCCAACTCCGAGTCATAAGAGATGGAGAGATTCATCTCAAAAGCCCATCACTAAAAAAAGGATGGAGAAAACAAGAGAGCCCACCCATGGACCTCAACAAGAGCATGAGGAAATTCCTCTTCAAGAAATCCCTGAGATGCCTCAAGGGATGCACTTTCCTCCACAAAACTATTGGGAGCAAATCAACACCTCCTTAGGAGAATTGAGTTCTAACATGGGACAACTAAGGATGGAGCACCAAGAGTACTCCATTATCCTCTATGAAATCAGAGAGGACCAAAAGGCCATGAGAGAAGAGCAACAAAGGCAAGGAAGAGACATAGAGGTGCTCAAGCACTCCATAAGATCTTCAAGAGGAAGAACTAGCTGTCATCACTAAGGTGGACCCGTTCTTTAATTTCCTTGTTCTTATTTTTCTATTTTTCGAAATTCTATGCTTTATGTTTTGTCTATGTTTGTGTCTTTATTACATGATCATTAGTGTCTAGTGTCTATGTGTTAAAGCTATGAATGTCCTATGAATCCTTCACCTTTCTTAAATGAAAAATGTTTTTAATTGTAAAAGAACAATAAGTACATGAATTTTGAATTTTATCTTGAAATTAGTTTAATTATTTTGATGTGGTGGCCATACTTTTTGTTTTCTGAATGAATGCTTGAATAGTGCATATTTTTGATATTGTTGTTTATGAATGTTAAAATTGTTGGCTCTTGAAAGAATAATGAAAAAGGAGAAATGTTATTGATAATCTAAAAAATCATATAATTGATTCTTGAAGCAAGAAAAAGCAGTGAAACACAAAAGCTTGCAAAAAAAAGGGCGAAAAATAAAGAAAAAAAATAAAGAAAAAGAAAAAGCAAGCAGAAAAAGCCAATAGCCCTTTAAACCAAAAGGCAAGGGTAAAAATGATCCAAGGCTTTGAGCATTAATGGATAGGAGGGCCCAAAGGAATAAAATCCTGGCCTAAGCGGCTAAATCAAGCTGTCCCTAACCATGTGCTTGTGGCGTGAAGGTGTCAAGTGAAAAGCTTGAGACTGAGCGATTAAAGTCGTGGTCCAAAGCAAAAAGAGTGTGCTTAAGAGCTCTAAGCACCTCTAACTGGGGAATCTAGCAAAGCTGAGTCACAATCTGAAAAGGTTCATCCAGTTATGTGTCTGTGGCATTTATGTATCCAGTGGTAATACTGGAAAACAAAATGCTTAGGGTCACGACCAAGACTCATAAAGTAGCTGTGTTCAAGAATCAACATACTGAACTAGGAGAATCAATAACACTATCTGAATTCTGAGTTCCTATGGATGCCAATCATTCTGAACTTCAAAGGATAAAGTGAGATGCCAAAACTGTTCAGAAGCAAAAAGGCTACAAGTCCTGTTCATCTAATTGAAGCCAATCTTCATTGATATTTTTGAGATTTGTTGTATTTTCTCTCTTTTTTATCCTATTTTGTTTTTAGTTGCTTGGGGACAAGCAACAATTTAAGTTTGGTGTTGTGATGAGCGGATAATTTATACCCTTTTTGGCATTATTTTTACATAGTTTTTTGTATGTTTTAGTTACTTTTTATTATATTTTTATTAGTTTTTATTCAAAAATCACATTTCTGGACTTTACTATGAGTTTGTATGTTTTTCTGTAATTTCAGGTATTTTCTGGCTGAAATTGAGGGACCTGAGCAAAAATCTGATTCAGAGGCTGAAAAAGGACTGCAGATGCTGTTGGATTCTGACCCTCCTGCACTCGAAGTAGGCATCCTGGGCTTTCCAGAAATTTTCTAGAGCTACAGAAACCCAATTGGCATGCTCTTAATTGCTTTGGAAAGTAGACATCCTGGGCTTTCCAGAAATTTATAATAGTCCATACTTTGCCCAAGATTTGATGGCCCAAACTGGCATCCAAAGCCAGCCTAAAACTTTCTAGCGTAAAACACCCAAACTGGCACCAGAATTGGAGTTAAATGCCCAAACTGGCACCCAAGCTGGCGTTTAACTCCAGGAATAGCCTATGCATGAAAAATGCTTCAATGCTCAGTCCAAGCACACACCAAGTGGGCCCTGGAAGTGGATTTCTGCACTATCTGCACTTAGTTGCTCATTTTCTGTAAACCTAAGTTACTAGTTTAGTATAAATAGCATTTTTTACTATTGTATTCAGATCTTTACATCTCTGGACGTTTATTCCTTAGACCATTGTTCACGTTTTGAGAGGCTGGCATCACGGCCATGCCTAGACCTTTCTCACTTATGTATTTTCTACGGTGGAGTTTCTACACCCCATAGATTAAGGTGTGAAGCTCTGCTGTTCTTCATGAATTAATGCAAGTACTATTATTTTTCTTTTAATTCACGCCTACTTATTCTCCAAGATATACTCTTGTACTTAATTCAGTTAAATCAGAATGAATGGGTGACCCGTGACAATCACCCAATCTTCGTTACTCGCTTAGCTAAGATCCGCGTGCCTGACAACCACAAAGCGGTCTACATGATGTTCAACGTAGTCATTGGACGACAGCCGGAGTATATTCTCTTGGATATATAATACACGGACCGAGTCCATGAGATTAGTATCTTCGTGGTATAGGCTAGAATCATTGACAGCCATTCCTGGGATCCAGAAAGTCTAAACCTTGTCTGTGGTATTCCGAGTAGGATCTCGGAAGGGATGACTGTGACGAGCTTCAAACCTGCGAATGTTGGGCGCAGTGACAGTGTGCAAAAAGATCAATGGATTCTATTCCAACGCTAGTGGGAACCGACAGATGATTAGACATGCGGTAGCCGTACCTGGTATTTTTTATCCGAGACGAGAAATCCGACAATTGATTAGCCGTGCAAAAATCGTAGAGGACCATTTTCATTGAGAGGATCCTACAACTTGCCATGGAAGGAAGTAACGCATGGTTGGAAGAAGGCAATAGGAAAGCAGAGGTTCAGAAGCAACAAAGCATCTCTAGACGCTTATCTAAAATTCCCACCAATGAATTACATAAGTAACTTTATTTTATTTTATGTTTTATTTATCTTTTAATTATCAAAACCTCATAACCATTTGAATCCGCCTGACTGAGATTTATAAGATGACCATAGCTTGCTTCAAACCGACAATCTCCGTGGGATCGACCCTTACTCACGTAAGGTATTACTTGGACGACCCAGTGCACTTGCTAGTCAGTTACGCGGAGTTGTGAAGAAGTGTTGAGATCACGATTTCGTGTACCAATTACTAAATCCTTTCAACAATTATTATGTACATATTTTATTTTAGAGGTCGTGATACCTCACCACCTCTATTTTACAACATAAGCGTAAATCTCTGTGTAGTAGGGTATTACAAAATAAATGAACAAATTAAACAACTAATTCAAGTAACTACTAAAATATTAAATAATGACAAAATTGTTATCGGTCTGCTCTTCGCCTTCATGAAGGTCACCGATCCACCTGTATACTTTGATGACCTAGGCAAAGCCCTGTTAACGATGTTCGTCAAACGGCGATGCTTGAACCCTTCATCATGAGTGAAATAGGCCTCTAGTTCCTTCTTGATGGCTGGACGGATCCACAACATTAGGTGGTCGCGCCCCTTATGAACGTCACTCAACATCTATTAAAAATGTTTAGCTTTCCAGTGATTGTAGATCTTTCTGATAATGAGATTATGCTCCACATCGCATATGAATTTCAACTGCACAAAGTGATTCATCAATATTAGTTAGTCGAAATAAAATAGAGTTCAAATACAGTTAATTAATTCAATATTATTGAGTTCTTACTGCCTACTTCTGAAACCATCGATCTTTGGTCTTAGCCGAGATCTACATGTAGGTCAGTCATGGGTTGTCGTACATCGACTTAATGACGTAGGAGATCTCTTGTGTGTAAGAATTGGGGTTTGGTGCAAATTTAGCAGAGAAAAAACCTAACATTAACAAACACAAAGAAACGCAAACGTAAGATTAAAAAATTGTATTTGCTCATGCCTGCATGCCATCGGGCCAAATCCTCAGCCGGATGATAGGCAGTGGTGGAGGGGCAACCTGTTGGGGGCACTCGAGGAATCACCCACCACGGGCTCTGTCATCGCTAGATCTGCAGGGGGTATAGCAAAAGGAGGTACGTAGTTCGTGTTTGGGACTATGATGAATTGCTGGTCCGCTGAACCCACCTGTGACATCACAGGTCGACGAGGTAGTCAGGGTAGAGGGCGATGACTGGGGAGTCCTTGGGGATTTGGTGGAAGCCCGCCCTCTATCACGACTACTGACCCACTCGTCCTACCTCTGCTACCTGTCGTCATGTTTGCACAGCGAATATATTACAAAACACTAATCAAAACACAATTAAATTCACCAACTCTAAATATATTAATACACTCAATACAGTAAACATATTAAATATATAACAAACACCAATAAATAATAACATAAGAAGAAACTCAAGAAATAACAAATAATTATAACAAATATGAGAAAAGGTATGAATAACAAATAACCCAAAATACTTAAAATTAGAATTTTAAGGAGGAACCAATTCATGTCACAATTAACATAAATATCTATCAACCCTAAACATAATTTTAAGACTTTCAAAAACATAATTTTAATTTTTCAATTTCATTTAAAATCTTATAAAAACTTCGACAGAGTCTCCCCTAAAATTCGGATTTCTCCACCCTTCAAGGGTTCCATCCAAACCAAATATCCATCCAAACCAACATACAAGGGTTGAAATTCTAATCCATCCACCAAGAGGATTCAATCATTTTTACTAATCAACTCAAATGCACAATACATTTAATAGATATTCAAAGCAATCTAGCTTTGTAAAATAAACAAACACGAAATCATATAATTTATGTTAATTTCTCCATCATCAAACCAATTTTAATAACTAGAATAATCAACACAAATCTAACATAATCAACACAAATCCTATTCTATACTAACTAATAACAAATACGAACAAAATCTAAATTACTATATGATAACCAAAATGTAAATCCTACACAAAGTTAACCCTAATTCCTAAATTAACATATTAATCAAATCCTAAATTCCTAAATTAACATATAAATAAATTTTAAATTATAACTTATATAAGATGGAGATGCATGGAACCTGACAGCGACGAAGGGAGATGCAGCGGCGGTAGTACTAAACGGCGACGACGATGGTGTAGTGTGGTGCAACAACGGGGAACTGGCTGGTTTTCGTGAGAGGGAGAGGCGGTGAGAGACTGGGGCTGGAGTGGCGGTGGTGGAATCGGTTAAAGAGAGAAACAAATAACAGGGGTTTAGAGAGAGAGGGGCTTTTCGAAATGAAGGGGGAGAGCGTTCGTGCTCTCAATTTTAGAGCTAATTACCGTCGGATTTATCATCTGATAAATCCGACAGTAACTCCATGTGTGTCACCAAAATGTAATATTTAACTAAAATGGCTTACCGTCGAATTTTACTGACGGTAAATCCGATGTTAAAGTTCGCATCTAATTCCTCCCATTTCCTACCAAGTATTATTCACGAATTTAACATAAAAAAGTTAATCCGCTGGTAACTATTTGACTAATGAATTCTATCATAAAATCCTCCATAAATTTATCGGTAAAGCTGATAGTAACTCGAGACGCTAAATCCGATAGTACTCGGCGTATTTCTTGTAGTGCGGGACTGAGGGTGGAGAGAGAGGAGGTTTAAGGGTTAATGAGGATGGGAAACACGGTGATGGATCCGATCATGCTGGACAAAGTAATAAAGGAGAGAATGTGGGGTTGGGAGCATCTGATGATAAGGTGGGGGTACCCAAGGGTTTTAAGGTATCTATTAGGGACAAGGTTGTTAGTGGCTCTACACAAAAACCGTTGGTTGTTGATAATGCTCTTGACGGGGACAAGTTAGCTGTCATTGCTAGAAAGCAGTGATAGTGTCCTCCAAGGGTAACTTTCTTGGACGATGGTCAACGGGCTCTGGATGAACCTTATCTAGGCTCCATTGTCCTTACGGTTCTTGGGAAGCAATTCAGTTATACAGCCATCGTTCATCATCTCTGAAGTATTTAGAAACTCTGGGGTGGTTATGACATTCTTGAAGTGGGATTTCGGTTTTTTTTTTTTTTGTTAAATGTGATCTTGCTGAAGATCATGAGAAAGCACTGCTAGGAGGCCCTTGTAAGATCAGCCGGTTTTACTTAGCCGTGAAGCAATGGACGTCAGAGTTTCGGCCTAATGAAGAGACCTTTGAGACAATGCTTGTCTGGATGCGCATTACTGGCTCAATATCTGATATTATCATGAGAAGGCAATGCGTAGGATAGCTGGTGAACCCATTAAAATAGATTTGGCTATTAAAGAAGCTAGACGAGGAAAATTTGCTAGAGCCTGCATCTAGGTGGACTTGAGATTGCTAGTAGTTATAGAGGTAATTATCGATGATTCTTTGTATAAGGTTGAATATGAAAGCCTTGAGCTCATATGTACATAATGTAATTGCTTTGGACATGTTAAAGTAGACTGTCCCAAAAAGCTCGGATCGCCGAAAGAAAACCAAACAGTTGAACCTAATGGAAAGACTGCCATCGAGGTGGGAGAGGAGCAGGGGTAAAATGAAAGTCAAATTTAAATCCAAACTGCATTTGTTTTTGGCAACAACGAGAATCACATGGAAAAGAATAAGGAAACTCCAAATGTCATGATGGATGCATTGCATGGAGTTAATGATGTGATTCATGAAGAGAATTTCAATGAAGGGTGGGTCCAAGTTAATAAAAGTAAAGGAAAGAACAAATCAATGGCTACTAATAAAGGAGTGAATGTATGTGGAGGAAAAAAAAAAGAAAGCTTAATATGGTCAAAGGCTTTTTTATTAATGGCCCAAAGGTGAAGACTCCTGTTGGACATGCTTCTAGACTTAGTTTTTCAAAATCCACTCCTTCTTTGAAACAACAACTTGATTAAGAAAACAATGAAGTGAGAAATTCCACAATCGAGAAAGAGGACTCGAAGACAACCAAAGCTCAGGAAGGGTCAGGTCCTTTAGTCCAAAAGCAAAGCTAAGTTTCTTACTCTCATCGTATCCCACTCTTTGGCTACTCACGGAAGAGAATTAGGTCGATGTCACTTTAAATCTCCCTAGTTGTAGTATAAAATATCCATAACCAAGGGACAAACATCTCTACCGGAGCAAAGGCTTGGGTTTAGAATTTTTAGTTTGTTCTCTTCTTATATCGTTTGGTTTTTATGGATAGTTTTAACATTATTGTGTGGAATATCAGCGGTGCATTGAATAAGATGGCACAAATTTACTATAAGAATTTGGTAAAAAAAATACCTCCCTTCCTTTTTTATTATTGTAGACACTCACTCTCTCTTTAATAATCTGAAGACTTTTTGGGAGTGTTTTGGCTATTATCCGACTGGTGCTGTGGAAGCTATGGATCATAGGGAGGAATTTGGTTTCTCTCTTCTCAACCTAATGCTTGTTGTTCTGTTATTGATTCCTTTGATAAGTGTCTTACGGTGAAAATTTCCCTTGGTATGAATAAGTGGCATTGTAGTGCTTGATGCCAGGGCATTTTGGCCAGTTTCACTGACCTTTTCTTTACTGTTTTTAGGGTAGTTTCATGCATTTTCTTAGGAAATAAGCTAGTTTTGGGTAGAAATTCACTTACACCTGGATTCAAGCATACATTGTGCATTTTACATGATTTCATGAGGATTTTGCATGAGTTTAGTGACAAATTGTATGCTGCATTTCCCATGACTTGGACTAGAACTTTGATGCACTCTATTGCCTGATTTCAGGACCAAAGGAAGCAAGGAATGGGAGGTAACTTGCAAAGTTAATGAGAAAAGTGATTGCCAATAACACTCTCGAAGCCATCATTACCCACGTTAAGAGTCACGTTAACTAAGTTAACGTGAACTCTAACGTGAAGAAGGGAATTTGGGCCAACGTTAGTGACACTTAACATTCTCACTAACGTTGGCCAATGCTTACAAGTGGCCACGTTAGAGTCCATGTTAACTTAGTTAACGTGGCCTCTAACGTTAAAAGGGGGAAAGGAAGTAAACGTTAGTGACATTCAACATTGTCACTAACGTTGGCTTAAGTGCACAATGCCACGTTAACTCCCACGTTAACTTGGTTAACGTGGGAGCTAACGTGAAGAGGCAAGGGTGGTCGACAACGTTAGTGACACCCAACATTGTCACTAACGTTGGAAGCAACCACACAACCCCAAGGAGCCACGTTAACTTCCACGTTAACTTAGTTAACGTGGAGGCTAACGTGAGAAAAGAAGGTGATGGCCAACGTTAGTGACACTCAACATTGTCACTAAAATGAGATTGATCCGGAGAATGCAACATCTCCTAAGCCCAATGAACTCCCCATTTCTGATCTTACCCATTCTCTTTAATTTCTGTCATTTACATTTATGAGCAAATCCCCCATTCCCATTTAAGATTCTGCAATTTACTTTCTGCCATTTACTTTTCCGCCATTTAATTTTCTGCAATTCTCAACTCAATTTCTGATTCGCTCAACTAGAACATTCCTCTAATTAAATTTGCTTGATCAATCAATCCTTGTGGGATTCGACCTCACTCTATTGTGAGTTTTTACTTGACGACAAATTCGGTACACTTGCCGAAGGGGAATTTGTTATGAGACAAGTTTTCCGTGCATCAGTGCTATTTATGGCAGCCCCAATTTTGATAAAAAAAAATTGGCCTCTTAGACCACTTAATCTATTTATCTTCTCTTTACAATGGTCTTTGGTTAAAGCCTGGTGATTTTAATGAGATTTTGTGGTCGGAAGAGGCGATGATGTGTGATGACTTGCATCATTTACCTTTTTTCTTGTCTAAAAAGGACCATAAAAGAGCATAATCTCATTTGATCATTGCAATTCATGAACTATTTGATGAATATTATGGTACATTGCTTTGAAATAGATTTGTGCTGAATTTCAGGTGAAAAAGATAACAAAAAGGGAAGAAAATAACAAAACAAAGCTGGGCGTGTGAAACTGGCGTGCCACTTGGAACAAACGCCATGAAATTGTATGGGCGTGGCATGCCAGGAGCTAGGCGTGGCACGCCAGTATTGATTTGCAGAGAGAACTCTCAAAGCCTTTACATGGGCATGGCACGCCAGAAGTTGGGCGTGGCACGCTAGTATAGTTTTCCAGAGAAGCATGATTGGATCTTTTACATGGGTGTGGCACGCCAGAAACTGAGCTTGGCACACCAATATAGTTTTCCATAAAGCAATGCTGAAGGCCACTAAAGGGGCGTGGCACGCCAAGCCCATCATACACTATAGGCGTGCCACTTGAACCATTGGGCGTGGCACGCCAGTTCATCAATCCAGAAGGGACAACCACTTGGGCGTGCCACTTGGTGTCGAAGGCGTGGCACGCCAGCTTCAAATCATCACTTGGGCGTGCCACTTGAAGACCCAGGCATGGCACGCCAAGCTTAAAGGAGCCACATTAAAGTGGGCGTGCCACTTGAGCATCAAGGCGTGGCACGCCAGTACAAGTTTCCATAGAAGAGGTTGAAGGTCCAAAAAGTTGGGCGTGCCACTTGGTGTCGAAGGCGTGGCACGCCAGCTCTCAATCCTCACTTGGGCGTGCCACTTGAAGACCCAGGCGTGGCACACCAACACTAAAGAAGGCCAAAGCAAAGCTGAGCGTGCCACTTGGTGTCAAAGGCGTGGCACGCCAGCTCTCAATCCTCACTTGGGTGTGCCACTTGAAGACCCAGGCGTGGCACGTCAGCTACTGAACCAAGGAAGAATGCTGGGCATGGCACGCCACACACTGGGTGTGGCACGCCAGTTCTATCATCCAGAAAAGAGAGTGAAGCACATACAAGGGGCGTGGCACGCCAAACCCAGGGCGTGCCACGCTAGTTCAATTGACCAGAAAGAAGAACCAAGCAAACATAATGGCGTGGCACGCCAGACCCTGGGCGTGCCACGCCAGTTCAACTTTCCAGAGAGGAGAAGAAGAAGGAAAAGGCCTGGGCGTGCCACTTGGGCTCGAAGGCGTGGCACGCCAGGGACACCAAGATATGGGGCGTGCCACTTGAAGAGCTGGGCGTGGCACGCCAAGCGAAATTGGAGGCTGGGCGTGGCACGCCACTTAAACGCCTGTCACACGCCAGCCTGGAAGGTTACGTTTATTGAGTTTTCTTTTCCCTCCAAATTGTAATTTTCTTTTCTCTTTTGTATTTTCTTTATTCTAGTGTTAGGAGTAGTATAAATAACCCCTGAATGTACTGAGAAGGGTTGTTGTTTTGGGTTGTTGAGTAGTAGCTCTGTTGTAGGATAGTTAGATTTACTTTTCACATTATCTTCTTCCATCTCTTGTACTTTTCTCTTGAGCTATGAGTAGCTAAATTCCCTCTCATTGAGAGAGGGAGCTCTGTTGTACTTGATGGATTAATGATAGTGAATTTCTTCTTCTCTTCATCTTCTCTTTGATTTGCTAGAAGGAATTTCATTTTAATGTTAGTGTTCAATCATCTTGGGACAATGGTTGAATGCAAAATGGGTTTCATGGGAACCTTGGAAAAGAAAACATGAAACCATGCTAGAAATCCCTTCTCACACTTGAGTAGGATCTGAGTTTTGGTGTTTGGATATGGTGACATGTAATCCTGCCTCTACTTGGACCTATGATGATGTGTGCTATAATCAAGGACCAAGCATATCTCTCTTCATGAGTGGTGCATGGAAATCGTGATTCACACTTTTCACATCTCTGCACAACTAACTAGCAAGTGCACTGGGTCGTCCAAGTAATAAACCTTACGTGAGTAAGGGTTGATCCCACGGAGATTGTCAGCTTGAAGCAAGCTATGGTCATCTTGTAAATCTCAGTCAGGCGGATTCAAATGGTTATGAGGTTTTGATAATTAAAATATAAATAAAACATAAAATAAAATAAAGTTACTTATGCAATTCATTGGTGGGAATTTCAGATAAGCGTCTGGAGATGCTTTGTTGCTTCTGAACCTCTGCTTTCCTACTGCCTCCTTCCAACCATGCGTGCTCCCTTCCATGGCAAGCTGTAAGATCCTTTCAGTGAAAATGGTCCTCTACGGTTTCTGCATGGCTAATCAACTGTCGGATTTCTCGTCTCGAATGAAAAATACCAGGTACAGCTACCGCATGGCTAATCATCTGTCGGTTCCCGCTAGCATCGGAATAGGATCCATTGATCCTTTTGTGCACTATCATTGCGCCCAACATTCGCATGTTTGAAGCTCATCACAGTCATCCCTTCCCAGATCCTACTCGGAATACCACAGACAAGGTTTAGACTTTTCGGATCCCAGGAATGCTGCCAATGGTTCTAGCCTATACCACGAAGATACTAATCTCACGGACTCGGTCCGTGTATTAGATATCCAAGAGAATATACTCCGGCTATCGTCCAATGACTACGTTGAACATCATGTAGACCGCTTTGTGGTTGTCAGGCACGCGGATTTTGGCTTAGTGAGTAACGAAGATTGGGTGATTGTCACGGGTCACCCCTTTATTCTGACTTAACTGAATTAAGTATGAGAGTATATCTTGGAGAAGAAGTAGGCGTGAATTGAATAGAAAACAGTAGTAATTGCATTAACTCATGAAGAACAGCAGAGCTCCACACCTTAATCTATGGGGTGTAGAAACTCCACCGTAGAAAATACATAAGTGAAAAAGGTCTAGGCATGTCCGAATGGCCAGCCCCAAAATGTGAACTATGGTCTATGATAGTGTAAGACCGTCAATGAATACAATAGTAAAAAGTACTATTTATACTAAACTAGTAACTTAGGTTTACAGAAAATGAATAACTAAGTGCAGATAGTGCAAAAATCCACTTCCGGAGACCACTTGGTGTGTTCTTGGGATGAGAATTGAAGCTTTCTTGTGCATAGGTTGTTTCTGGAGTTAAACGCCAGCTTTGGTGCTAGTTTGGGCGTTTAACTCCAATTCTGGTGCCAGTTTGGGCGTTTTACGCCAAGATGTTTTAGGCTGGCTTTGAACACCAGTTTGGGCCATCAAATCTCGGACAAAGTATGAACAATTATACATTTCTGGAAAGCCCAAGATGTCTACTTTCCAACGCAATTGAGACCGCGCCAATGGGGCTTCTGTAGCTCCAGAAAATCTACTTCGAGTGCAGGAGGGTCAGAATCCAACAGCATCTGTAGTCCTTTTTCAGCCTCTGAATCAGTTTTTTGCTCAGGTCCCTCAATTTCAGCCAGAAAATACCTGAAATCATAGAAAAACACACAAACTCGTAGTAAAGTCTAGAAATGTGATTTTTGAATAAAACTAATAAAAAGTAACTAAAATATACTAAAAACTATGTAAAAACAATGCCAAAAAGGGTATAAATTATCCGCTCATCACAACACTAAACTTAAATTGTTGCTTGTCTCCAAGCAACTAAAAACAAAATAGGATAAAAAGAAGAGAATATACAATGAATTCCAAACTTATCAATGAGGATTAGCTTCAATTAGATGAGCGGGACTTGTAGCCTTTTTGCTTCTGAACAGTTTTGGCATCTCACTTTATCCTTTGAAGTTCAGAATGATTGGCATCCATAGGAACTTAGAATTCAGATAGTGTTATTGATTCTCTTAGTTCAGTATGTTGATTCTTGAACACAGCTACTTTATGAGTCTTGGCCGTGACCCTAAGCATTTTGTTTTCCAGTATTACCACCGGATACATAAATGCCACAGACACATAACTGGGTGAACCTTTTCAGATTGTGACTCAGCTTTGATAGAGTCCCCAATTAGAGGTGTCCAGAGCTCTTAAGCACATTCTTTTTGCTTTTGGACCACGACTTTAACCGCTCAGTCTCAAGCTTTTCACTTGACACCTTCACACCACAAGCACATGGTTAGGGACAGCTTGATTTAGCCGCTTAGGCCAGGATTTTATTCCTTTGGGCCCTCCTATCCATTAATGCTCAAAGTCTTTGATCCTTTTTACCCTTGACTTTTGGTTTAATGGGCTATTGGCTTTTTCTGCTTGCTTTCTCTTTCTCTTTCTCTTTCTCTTTTTTTTTCTTTATTTTTTCGCAATTTTTTTTTTCATATTTTTTTCGCAAGCTTTGTCTATTCACTGCTTTTTCTTACTTCAAGAATCAATTTTATGATTTTTTAGATTATCAATAATATTTCTCTTTTTTCTTTATTCTATCAAGAGCCAATAATTTTAACATTCATAAACAACAAATTCAAAAATATGCAATATTCAATCATTCATTCAGAAAACAAAAAGTATTGCCACCACATCAAAATAATTAAACTAATTTCAAGATAGAATTTGAAACCATGCACTTCTTGTTCTTTTGCAATTAAAAACATTTTTCATTTAAGAAAGGTGAAGGATTCATAGGACGTTCATAGCTTTAAGACATAGACACTAGACACTAATGATCATGTACTAAAGGCACAAACATAGACAAAACATAAAGCACATAATTCGAAAAATAGAAAAATAAGAATAAGGAAATTAAAGAACGGGTCTACCTTAGAGATGATGGCTAGTTCTTCCTCTTGAAGTTCTTATTGAGTGCTTGAGCTCCTCTATGTCTCTTCCTTGCCTTGTTGCTCCTCCCGCATGGCCTTTTGGTCCTCTCTGATTTCATTGAGGATAATGGAGTGCTCTTGGTGCTCCATCCTTAGTTGCCCCATGTTAGAACTCAGTTCTCCTAAGGAGGTGTTAATTTGCTCCCAATAGTTGTGTGGAAGAAAGTGCATCCCTTGAGGTATCTCAGGGATTTCTTGATGAGGAATTTCCTCATGCTCTTGTTGAGGTCCATGAATGGGCTCTCTTGTTTTCTCCATCCTCTTCTTAGTGTTGGGTTTGTCCTCATCAATGAGGATGTCTTCCTCTATGACAATTCCAGCTGAATTGCATAGGTTACAGATGAGATGAAGGAAGGCTAACCCTGCCAAAGTAGAGGGCTTGTCCGCCACCTTGTAGAGTTCTAGAGGTATGATCTCATGAACTTCTACTTCCTCTCCATTCATGATGCTATGGATCATGATAGCCCGGTCTATTGTAACTTCAGACCGGTTGCTAGTAGGAATGATAGAGTATTGGATGAACTCCAACCATCCCCTAGCCACAGGTTTGAGGTCAAGCCTTATTAGATGAACCGGCTTGCCTCTTGAGTCTCTCTTCCATTGAGCTCCTTCCACACAAATGTCCCTAAGGACTTCGTCCAACCTTTTATCAAAGTTGACCCTTCTAGTGAAAGGATGAGGATCTCCTTTCATCATTGGCAAGTTAAATGCCAACCTCACATTTTCCAGACTGAAATCCAAGTAATTTCCCCGAATCATTGTGAGCTAATTCTTTGGGTTCGGGTTCACACTTTGATCATAGTTCTTAGTGATCTATGCATTAGCATAGAACTCTTGAACCATTAAGATCCCGGCTTGTTGAATGGGGTTGGTGAGATTTTTCCAACCTCTTCTTTGAATCTCATGTCGAATCTCCGGAAATTCACTCTTTTTGAGCTTGAAGGGGACCTCAGAGATCACCTTTTTCTTGGCCACAACTTCATAGAAGTGGTCTTGATGGACTTTTGAGATAAATCTTTTCATCTCCCATGACTCGGAGGTGGAAGCAATTGCCTTCCCTTTCCTCTTTCTAGAGGTTTCTCTGGCCTTAAGTGCCATTGATGGTTTTGAAAAAACAAAAAAAGCAGAGCTTTTTCCACACCAAACTTTAAAGTTTTGCTCGTCCTCGAGCAAAAGAAGAAAGAAAGAAGTAGAAGAAGAAGAAATGGAGGAGATGGAGGGTAGTAGTGGTTTCGGCCATGGGGGTAGTAGTGTGTATAATGTGTGAAAGTGAAGGGAGTGAGGAGGGGTATTTATAGGGTAGGGGAGAGAGGGAATCCGTGTGAGAATGGGTGGGTTTGGGAGGGAAATGGTTTGAATTTGAATGATGAGGTAGGTGGGGTTTATGATGGATGGATGTGAGTGGTGAAGAGAATATGGGGAAGAGAGTAGGATTTGATAGGTGAAAGGTATTTGGAAAAGAGTTATTGATGGGATTGGTCAATGGTATTTGGGGAAGAGTGTTATGGAAAGGTGTGAATAGGAGAGAAGAAGAGGTGGGATAGGTGGGGATCCTGTGGGGTCCACAGATCCTGAGGTGTCAAGGAATTCTGTTCCCTGCACCATTCTGGCATTTAAACGCCCTCTGTGTGCCAATTCTGGCGTTAAACGCCAGCCCTGCTACCTTTCCTGGCGTTTAACGCCAGCCAGACACCCTTTTCTGGTGTTAAACGCCCAGAGTGCTGTCCATTCTGATGTTTAACGCCCAGAATGCTGCCAGGCTGGGCGTTAAACACCCATTCTGCTATCCTTACTGGCGTTTAAACGCTAGTAAGCCTGTCCTCCAGGGTGTGCTATTTTTTATGCTGTTTTTTATTTTGCTTTAATTTTGCAGTTGTTTTTATGACTTCACATGATCATCAACCTAAAGAAAACATAAAATGACAATGGAATATAAATAAATATAATTAAATAACATTGGGTTGCCTCCCAACAAGCGCTTCTTTAATGTCAATAGCTTGACAATGAGCTCTTAGAGAGCTTCATAGACACTCAGAGCTTGATGATGGCCTCCCAACACCAAACTTAGAAGTTGAGTGTGGGGGCTCTGTTTGACTCTGTATTGAGATAAGCTTTTCATGCTTCCTCTCCATGGTTACAGAAGAAGGTCCTTGAGCCTTAAACACAAGGTAGTCCTCATTCAATTGAAGGACTAACTCTCCTCTGTCCACATCAATCACAGCTCTTGCTGTGGCTAGGAAGGGTCTTCCAAGGATAATGGATTCATCCTCATCCTTTCCAGTGTCTAGGATTATGAAGTCAACAGGGATGTAAAAGCCTTCAACCTTCACTAAGACATCCTCTACAAGTCCATAAGCCTGTTTCCTTGAATTGTCTACCATCTCTAGTGAGATTCTTGCAGCTTGTACCTCAAAGATCCCTAGTTTCTCCACAGAGAGTGGCATGAGATTTATACTTGAACCAAGGTCACACAAAGCCTTCTTAAAAGTCAGGGTGCCTATGATGCAAGGTATTAAGAACTTTCCGGGATCTGGTTTCTTCTTAGGTAATTTCTGTTGAACCAAGGTATTTAGTTCATTGATGAGCAATGGAAGTTCATCCTCCCAAGTCTCATTACCAAATAACTTGGCATTTAGCTTCATGATTGCTCCTAGATACTGAGCAACTTGCTCTTCAATAATATCTTCATCCTTTTCAGAGGAAGAATACTCATCAGAGCTCATAAATAGTAACAGTAAGTTCAGTGGAATCTCTATGGTCTCTATATGAGCCTCAGATTCCTTTGGTTCCTCAATAGGGAACTCCTTAGTGGTCAGTGGACGTCCATTGAGGTCTTTCTCACTGGAAATAACTGCCTCTTCCTCCTCTATAGGTTCGGCCATGTTGGGTATATTGTTGGCCTTGCACTCTCTTTTTGGATTCTCTTCTGTATTGCTTGGGAGAGTACTAGGAGGAGTTTCAGTCACTCTTTTACTCAGTTGACCTACTTGTGCCTTCAAGTTTCTAATGGAGGACCTTGTTTCAGTCATGAAACTGAGAGTGGTCTTAGATAGATCAGAGGTTATGGCTACTAAGTCAGAGAGGCTCTGCTTAGAATTCTCTGTCTGTTGCTCAGAAGATGATGGAAAAGGCTTGCTATTGCCAAACCTATTTCTCCAACCATTATTATTATTGAAGCCTTGATTAGGCTTCTGCTGATCCTTCTATGAGAAATTAGGATGATTCCTCCATGAAGGATTATAGGTGTTTCCATAGGATTCTCCCATGTAATTCACCTCTTTCATTCCTGGATTCTCAGGGTCATAAGCTTCTTCTTCAATGGATCCTTCTTTAGTATTGCCGGATGCAGCTTGTATTCCAGTCAGACTCTGAGAAATCATATTGACTTGTTGAGTCAATATTTTATTTTGAGCCAATATGGCATTCAGAGTATCAATCTCAAGAACTTCTTTCTTCTGAGTCATTCCATTATTCACAGGATTTCTTTCAGAAGTATACATGAACTGGTTATTTGCAACCATTTTAATGAGTTCCTGGGATTCTGTAGGCATCTTCTTCAGATGAAGAGATCCACTAGCAGAGTGATCCAATGACATCTTGGACAATTCAGACAGACCATCATAGAATATAGATAAGATGCTCCATTCTGAAAGCATGTCAAAAGGACACCTTGTGATCAATTGCTTGTATCTTTCCCAAGCTTCGTAGAGGGATTCACCTTCCTTCTATCTGAAGGTTTAGACTTCCACTCTAAGCTTGCTCAACTTTTGAGGTGGAAAGAATTTGGCCAAGAAAACATTGACCAACTTTTCCCAAGAGTTCAGGCTTTCTTTAGGTTTTGAGTCCAACCATATCCTAGCTCTGTCTCTTACAGCAAAGGGGAAAAGCATAAGTCTGTAGACCTCGGGATTAACCCCATTGGTCTTAACAGTGTCACATATTTGCAAGAATTCAGCTAAAAATTGATGAGGATCTTACAATGGAAGTCCATGAAACTTGCAATTATGTTGCATTAGAGAAACTAATTGAGGCTTAAGCTCAAAGTTGTTTGCTCCAATTGCAGGAATTGAGATTCTTCTTCCATAGAAGTCAGAAGTGGGTGCAGTAAAGTCACCAAGCATCTTCCTTGCATATCCACCATTGTTGTTATTTCCGGCTGCCATGTCTTCTTCTTTTCCAAAAATTTCTGTTAGGCCCTCTCCAGAGTTTTGTGCTTTAGCTTCTCTTAGTTTCTTCTTCAGAGTCCTTTCAGGTTTAGGATCAGCTTCAACAAGAATGTTCTTATCCTTGTTCCTGCTCATATGAAAAAGAAGAGAACAGAAAAGAATAGGAATCCTCTATGTCACAGTATAGAGATTTCTTTATATGAGTAGAAGAATAGAAGAATAGAATGAAGAAGGGAGAAGAAGGAGAATTCGAACACAGAGAGAGGGAGAGGGTTCGAATTATAAGTAGAGGAGAAGTGTTAGTAAATAAATAAAATAATAGCCAGCCCCCAAAACGTGAACTATGGTCTATGATAGTGTAAGATCGTCTATGAATACAATAGTAAAAAGTACTATTTATACTAAACTAGTAACTTAGGTTTATAGAAAATGAATAACTAAGTGCAGATAGTGCAGAAATCCACTTCTGGGGCCCACTTGGTGTGTGCTTGGGCTGAGCATTGAAGGTTTCACGTGCATAGGCTGTTCCTGGAGTTAAACGCCAGCTTTGGTGCCAGTTTGGGCGTTTAACTCCAATTCTGGTGCCAGTTTGGGCGTTTTACGCCAAGATGTTTTAGGCTGGCTTTGGACGCCAGTTTGAGCCATCAAATCTCGGGCAAAGTATGAACTATTATATATTGCTGGAAAGCCCAAGATGTCTACTTTCCAACGCAATTGAGAGCACGCCAATTGGGCTTCTGCAGCTCCAGAAAATCACTTCGAGTGCAGGAGGGTCAGAATCCAACAGCATCTGCAGTCCTTTTTCAGCCTCTGAATTATATTTTTGCTCAGGTCTCTCAATTTCAGCCAGAAAATACCTGAAATCACAGAAAAACATACAAACTCATAGTAAAGTCCAAAAATGTGGTTTTTGAATAAAAACTAATAAAAATATAATAAAAAGTAACTAAAATATACTAAAAACTATGTAAAAACAATGCCAAAAAGGGTATAAATTATCCGCTTGTCAATGAGCAATTAGACCAAAGAATTGGCTATTGATCAAGATCTGAGAGATTGAATCACCAAGGGATTGGGTTCAATCAATCATGATTGCTAAGAGGTCAATGAGTTGCATGATTGAAGATGAGATGAACTGGATTTAATCCAAAGAGAACAACATCTCCTGATCTCAATGAATTCCCCTTATTTTTATCTTCCACCTTCTTTATAGCTTTCTTTATATTCTATTAATCCCCATTCTCATTTATAATTAAGTCATTTATGTTTCTGCACTTTACATTATTGCCATTTCCTTTTCTGCACTTTACTGCTTCTCTTTAATTTTGAGTCATTTACTTTCCTGTTCATTTACAATTCTGCAATTGATTAAAATTGCTCAAATCTACCAATCTTTGTGGATACGATCCCACTCCACTGTGGGTTATTACTTGACGATAATTTTGGTGCACTTGCCAAAAGAACGGATTCATCATTTTTATATCGGGAGTGAATTCCAGTCATCAAGTTTTATGGCGCCGTTGCTGGGGATTGGTTTGAATTTGACAATGATTAAATTGATTGGGGAGCTAGATTAAGCATTTTAATTACCTTGTTATTTCTTTTCCAGTTCATTAATTTTCTTCTGTTCTATTTTATTTTATTTTTACTTGGCCATTTTAGTTATTCATTGCTCATATTTTCATCTTTCTAACTGTTTGATTAATTACATCAACCAAGCTAACCACTAATCTTAACAAGAGTGATTCTTTCACTTGTCCTCTGCTTGCTGTTTGTTGAATGTATGACAGGTAGAAAGGGAGAAACTTCATCCTCATTCGATAGTGAACCTAAGAGGACCTTCCTTAGATTAAGGAGGGAAGCAAGAGGCAAAGGCATAGTCGGAGAGGAAGTAGTGGAGGAAGATCTGAGAGCTACTATAGAGGAAGAGGTGCAAAACCATGTTGGAGTGGATGCTGGCAATCATATTGGGTAAGAGAGGAGAGTCTTAGGCTCCTACATCAACCCAAATTCAAGAAACTGTGGTAGCAGCATTCTAAAGGCAACAATCCATGCTAACAACTTTGAGTTGAAACCTCAACTCATCACACCTGTCCAGAATAATTGTTCATATGGAGGGGGTGCCCAAGAGGACCCAAACCAATATATCACTACATTCTTGAGGATTTATGACACTATAAAGTCCAATGGCGTACACCCTGACACCTACAAACTACTTTTATTCCCTTTCTCTCTCAGAGATAAGGCAGCAAAATGGTTGGAAGCATTTCCCAAGGAGAGCCTAACAACTTGGGATGAGGTTGTAAACAAATTTCTAGCAAGATTCTACCCTCCACAGAGAGTCAATAGACTGAGAGCTGAGGTGCATACCTTCAGACAGCAAGATGGTGAAACACTTTATGAGGCCTGGGAGAAGTTCAAAGGCTTGACAAGGAAGTGCCCTCCGGATATGTTCAATGAATGGGTGTAACTCTACATCTTCTATGAAGGGCTATCATATGAAGCAAAGAAAGCTGTGGACCACTCTTCAGGGGGTTCACTCAAAAAAAAGAAAATCATTGAAGAAGCCCTAGATGTTATAGAGACTGTAGCTGAAAATGAGTACTTCTATGCTTCAGAAAGAACTCAAAAGAGAGGAGTGCTGGAGCTAAATTCTATGGATGCCTTGTTAGCACAAAAGAAGATGATTATAGCACAACTAGCAGCCCTAACAAAGAAGATGGAGACTAGCCAAGTCTCAGCTGTCCAAGCTCAAGCACCACCACAAGAAGAAGATGCACCAGAAGTTGAATGTGAATAGGAGCAGGCAAATTATGTGAACAACTCTTCTAGACCACCATATGACCCAAACGCCAAAACATATAACTCAGGTTGGAAGAACCACCCAAACTTTGGGTGGGAAAACCAACAAAGCCACAACTAAGACCATAATAAATCATACCAATCCAACCAATACAACAACTACAACCCCAACCATCAATCAGACAACAACAGACCCTACCATAATTCACAAAATACATCATATCATTCCACCTAACAAACACACAACAACCACCATCAAGATACATCAGCCTCAACCATGCAACCATGTGAAATCAAGAGCAATTTTGAAAGAGTAGAGGCTGCAATAGCACAACCGTCATCACAGCTGACAGGAGCTATTTCCAATATTTTGGAGAGACAAATACAGGCTGAAAGGAAGATAGATGCCAACCAAGAAGAGTACAGATCAAACATAAGGAATCAAGGCGCAACAATCTCAAAATTGGAAGCACATTTAGGGAGCTTATCTAAGCAAATACCAATGCCCACACATACATTTTCCAGTGATACCATGGCCAACCCAAGAGGGGAATGCAAGGCCATCACACTTAAAAGTGGAAAAGTTGTAGAAGAAGCATCCCCAAGTCAAAGCAACCAAGAAAAAGAAGCTGCAAAGGAGCTTGAAAACAAGAAAGAAGAAGAAACCCATGCACCATCCTCATCAAAGCAAGTCCTAAAGCCTTATGTGCCACAGGCACCATATCCACAAAGGCTGAGGAAGGATGGGAAAGACAGCCGGTTCTCTAGATTCCTAGAAATTTTCAAGAAGCTCTAGATTAACATACCCTTTACTGAGGCATTAGAGCAAATGCTACTCTATGCCAAATTTTTAAAGGAGCTCATGACAAGAAAGAGGAAATAGGGTGAAAGGAAACCATAATGCTAACTGAGAAATGTAGTGCTATCATACAAAAGAAGCTTCCTCAGAAGATGAAAGACCTTGGGAGCTTCCAAATTTCCTGCATCATAGGGATATCAACATTGAGAAAGCATTGTGCGACCTGGAGGCTAGCATCAATCTCATGTCCTTGGCTATGATGAGAAGGATGAAGATTGAGGAAGCCAAACTGACAAGAATGGCATTCCAATTGGTTGGCAGAACATTCAAATTTTCTCATGGGGTAGTGGAAGATTTGTTGGTGAAAGTAGGAGAGTTTATTTTTCCAGCTGACTTCGTTGTGCTGGATATGGAGGAAGAGGCTAACACATCAATCATCCTAGGAAGGCCATTCCTAGCTACTGCTGGAGCCATTATTTAGTTCAAAAAAGGGAACTAGTCTTGAGGTTACATGAAGAGAAGATGGTTTTCAATGTCTTAAAAGCAATGAGTTACCCTAAGAAATCCATAGGAGAGTGCATGATGGTAGATACCATAGAAAAGATAGTTCAAGGGGTTTTGGAGGAAGAACAATGTGAAAAAACTATGGAGCCGGAGCAACAAGCATCAGGTGGAGAAATACCACAAGAAACCATGGAGAATTCGATCATGCTGAACCACATGGGCAACAAGGAAGTGGAGGCACCAAAACTAGAGCTGAAGACCTTGCCTCCAAGCTTGAAGTATGCCTACTTGAGTGACAATAACACTTACCCAGTAATCATTAATTCAAGTTTGAGTGAGGAACAAGAAGAGGAGCTTATCCAAGTGCTGAAGCAACACAAGGATGCTATAGGATGGACACTTGCAGACATGAAGGAAATTAGTCCTTCAATGTGCATGCACAAAATCCTACTTGAAGAAGGTGCTAAGCCCTCAAGACAACAACAAAGAAGGCTAAACCCAAACATGAATGAAGTAGTCCAAAAAGAGGTGTTGAAATTGTGGCAAGCTGGGGTGATCTACCCTATCTCAGACAGCCCTTGGGTAAGCCCAGTGCAAGTAATCCCTAAGAAAGGAGGGGTCACCGTTGTACCAAATGAAAAGAATGAGCTGATACCTACAAGAACAGTGACCGGCTGGCGCATGTGCATTGATTATAGGAAGCTTAATGAAGCCACCAGGAAGGATCACTTCCCCCTACCTTTCATGGATCAGATGCTAGAAAGACTTGCGGGACATGGATATTGTTGCTTCTTGGATGGTTACTCTAGTTACAACCAAATAGTTGTAGATCCTAAGGACCAAGAAAAGACCTTATTTACCTGTCCCTATGATGTTTTTGCTTATAGGAGAATGCCCTTTGGATTGTGCAATGCACCTGCAACATTCCAAATGTGCATGCTCTCCATATTTTCAGACATGATTAAAAGATTTATTGAAGTGTTTATGGATGACTTCTCTGTGTTTGGTGATTCATATTCTAACTGCTTGCACCACTTAGCCTTGGTGCTAAAGAGATGCCAAGAAACCAACCTCGTTTTGAATTGGGAAAAGTGCCACTTTATGGTTACAGAGGGGGTGGTTCTTGGTCACAAAATCTCAAAAAGAGGCATAGAGGTGGACAAGGCCAAGGTGGAGGTGATTGAAAAGTTACCCCTACCTTGCAATGTCAAGGCAGTTAGAAGTTTTCTAGTACATGCTGGCTTCTATAGGAGGTTCATTAGAGATTTCTCAAAGTTTGCCAAACCTCTAAGCAACATGCTTGTCTCTAATGTACCTTTTGTTTTTTATAAAGAATGCATGCTAACCTTTGAAGAGCTTAAAACAAACTTTTCTCTGCACCTATCATAGCACCACCCTGCTGGGATCTACCCTTTGAGCTGATGTGTGATGCATCTGACATTGCTGTTGGTGCTGTTTTAGGACAGAGGAGGGACAAATTAGTGCATATTTTTTATTACGCCAGCAAGGTCCTTAATGAGAATCAAAGGAACTATACCACTACAGAGAAGGAATTACTTGCCATTGTCTTTACTTTTGATAAGTTTAGATCATATCTTATTGGCTCTAAAGTAATTGTATTCACTGATTATGCAGCACTCAAATATTTGCTTAACAAACAAGAGTCCAAGCCCAGACTAATAAGGTGGATCCTGCTACTCCAAGAGTTTGACATTGAAATTAAAGATAGGAGTGGAGCAGAGAACAAAGTGGCTGACCACCTATCAAGGATCCCACAAAAAGAAGATGAGGCACACCAATTTATAGTGAATAAGAGCTTTCCTAATGAGCAGTTGATGATGATCCAAGAAGCTCCTTGGTTTGCAGACATAGCCAATTTCAAGGCTATTGGAGAATTACCAACAAACATCAACAAACACATGAGGAGAAAGCTAATCAAAGATACTAAATACTACATTTGGGATGAGCTATATTTGTTCAAAAGGTGTGCTGATGGGATCTTGAGAAGGTGTATTTCCCATGAGGAAGGGCAGAAGTACTCTGGCAATGTCATGGATCTACATATGGAGGCCATTTTAGTGGGAAAAGAACTGCAGCCAAGGTGCTACAATGTGGATTCTATTGGCCAACAATGTTCAAGGATGCAAAGGACTTGGTAGCAAGATGCAATGAATGCCAAAGAGCTGGAAGTCTACCCAAGAAAAATGAGATGCCACAGAAATTTATAATGGAATTGGAGTTGTTCGATGTGTGGGGAAATTATTTCATGGGGCCATTTCCCTCCTCATACTCAAAAAAATATATATTAGTGGTTGTAGATTATGTGTCAAAGTGGGTAGAAGCCATAGCCACAGCAATAAATTAGGGAATTGATTTCATGGGGCCATTCCCCTCCTCATACTCAAACAACTATATATTAGTGGCTGTAGATTATGTGTCAAAATGGGTAGAAGCCATAGCCACAACAACAAATGATAACAAGGTTGTGATGAACTTCTTGAGAAAAAATATCTTCAGCCGATTTGGAGTTCCTAGAGCCCTTATTAGTGATGGAGGGGCACACTTCTGCAATAGGCAACTTGAAGCACTCCTCCTTAAATATGGGGTAAAGCACAAAGTGGCAACTCCATACCATCCACAGACCAACGGGCAAGCTGAGATTTCAAACAGGGAGCTCAAAAGAATTAAAAAAAAAACTGTTGGAAGCTCAACAAAGGATTGGTCTAAGAAGCTGGATGATGCATTATGGGCCTATAGGACAGCCTTCAAAATACCTATTGGGATGTTTCCATACCAATTGGTGTTTGGTAAGGCTTGTCACTTACCAGTTGAGCTTGAACATAGAGCATTCTGGGCTCTAAAAATGTTGAATTTTGATGATCAAGCTACTGGAGAAAGGAGGCTAATGCAACTCAATGAGCTGGAAGAATTTAAAAATCAAGCTTATGAGAATGCAAAGATTTACAAGGAAAACACAAAGAGGTGGCATGATCAAAAGATAGCAAGGAGAGAGTTCACAGAAGGTCAGAAAAGTGCTACTATACAATTCAAGACTCAAGTTCTTCCTAGGAAAGCTTAAGTCTCGATGATCTGGACCCTTCACCATCCTTAAGGTATCACCCTATGGTCATGTAGAGCTCATGGAGGATAAAACACAAAGAACTTTCACTGTGAATGGCCATAGACTCAAGCATTACTTGGGAGACTCACTGGATGAGCAGAGAGTGAGCTACAACCTCAACTAAAGAAGGAAGAACGTCAAGCTAGTGACGATAAAGAAGCGCTAGTTGGGAGGCACTCCAACACTTTATATCCTTTTGATTTACTATTTTCTTAGAAGTAGCTTAAGATTGTTGATTTAGGTAGTTTTAGTTCCAGTTTCATTCCTTTAAATTCTTGCTTTCTAGAAGTATTTGTAAGTGGTAGAGTAGGTAGTTTAAATATCACTTTGATAGTTAGTGAATCTCCAAGTTACTTTTCTTTTTCTCTGAAAGTACAATATGATGAACACAATTACCGATGATGAGTGATTGGGCTGAGAACTAGCTAAAAAGCTAAATTTGGTGTGGCCACTAACTCACTTAATCTAGGTTTACAACCATTTGAATGGATCAATTTTGAGAAGTAAGCCCAGAGATTAAGTTTGGTATGGCCACCACTATATGAAGATCACATTATAAGCCCAACATGATTCAAATTTGAAAGTATTTAATAAATTGGTGGGTGCATAAAAGTTGGTTTTAATGTGTTCGGAAGGGATTAGAAGTGAAAGAATGTGAAAGGATTGGAATTATTTCACTCTTATGAATACATTAAAACCCAATGATGAAACCAATTTATTAGATGCAATGGGATTAAGTTTGGTGTCCCAAGGGATACTCATCAGTTGCAATTTCATTGGCTCATACTATAAGAAATGTGAAGGATTTTTTTGTCATTACTAATGGGGTTTCGGTTTTTATTTTCAGGGAAAAGGATGGGGCTCACATGATTGATAGCTCATAAAGCAAGAAGTCAAAGTATACCTGCACTTTGGAACTCAACACATGCAAGAAGCCAAAAGGGATAAGGATTGGTGCCTCAAATACAGTATCATGAAGGGAGAGAACGTGAATGTTGGGGAGATAATTGCCAACAACATTAATAGGGTACTGAAAAGCACCAAGGATAGCACAAGGTTGGCTTTCCCCAGCATCATCCAAAGGCTATGTGATGAAGCAGGGGTTGAGAAGATCATTGATAAAGTGCTAGTGGATCAAGATAAGCCCATAACTGCCAAGAAGATAGCCAAAGTGGTAGCTGTTAACCCACTTGAGAGGAGAATGGAGCATAGAGCTCATGCTCATGTACCACAAGGGCAACCACAACAAGAAGAAGGGCCTAAAGAGCAACCACACTACTTAGCACTCCAACCACCACCATACCAACAATACCAACAATTTCCTGAAGGTTTCAACTGGGAGCAATTGCAAGGAGACATACACCAAATGAAAGGAGACATACACCATCTGAGAGAGGATGTCAACCAACTCAAGGAACAACAACAATGGGACCAAGTGAATGAGAACATACAACAATTCCAAGGGAGTATGGAACACATGAAGGAGCAGCAAGATCAGATCAATTGGGGAGAGATGCAAGGCAGCCTCAAAATAATTCTAGAACAACAACAACACCAACTAGGGAGCCTTGCTGAGTTTAGGCATCTTTATGAAGCCAGAACCATAGCAAGAGGAGAATATGACTACTACGCACAAATAAAATTGAGCTACTTGTGTAATGCAGTAGCCAACATGAACCCCAATTATCCAACCTACATGCAGAAGAAGGAGGAACTCAGTGCAAGGCAGGAAGAAATTGCATACCAGCACAAAGAAAATGTAAAATCCTACATGAGGAGGATGGGATTTTGGAAGCCCAAGGACAAAAAGGCAAAAGAGGGGTCCTCCAAGAAGGATGATGATGGCTCCTCCTCCTCCAAAAAGAAAGACAAAGGAAAAGGGCCAATGAACTGAAGCTACTCAAGGTTATTAAGTCCCATGGTTGACACTCTTAAATTTCTGAAATTCTGTTTAGTTTTCTTCATGTTTAAATTTCTACTTAAGAATAAGTTGCAATGTTAGGATAGTTTATGTTTAATGCTTAGTTTTCTTATGTCATAGAGTCTTTTATGAGTCCTTTATATTACAAGAAAGAAAATGCAATGTTATTTCAAGTTTTATCAACATCAATAAAAAGAGTAGTTTGTTTCCATAAGAGTTATTGTGAGTTGTTACAAAAACAAGAGTAAAAGAGACTAAGACCAAGTGGGACTGCTCAAAAACTAAGATAAGGAACTAAGTGTAGAACCTTGAATGAATTGAAAAGAAAATGAGTCATGAAAAGCAACTAGGCTTGGAAAGTATGACAAGTAGAGGCTAAGGGGTGTGCCTTGAATATCCATAGAACCAAGAAGTAGTAAGCAATAAAGACCCAAGGCTCTGAGCATCAACTACTAGGATGAAAGGAAACACTAAAGAGGTGAAAGAGTTAGAAATCCTAGTAGATGCTTGTGGTGAAGATGTGTCAAGAAAAGAAACCTGGGCAAGTAAATTCTTAGGGGTGTTTCAACACCTAGTACCCTAAAGCCAACTGGTTTGGGAGTGCTAATTGAAAGGCTAACTAAAGGGTCGTCTTGAGACAAAACATCTAGAGTCGTGGTCAATGAAAAAGGAAAATTGAAAAGGAAAGAACAACCAAAAGAAAATGGAATAACTCTTACTACTTCAAGGTGACAATCAATAAAAAAGACCCCTGAGGCATATACTTGGAAGAACCCTCAAGGATCTAGGAGTTTTTTGTGACATTGAAACAAAAAATATTCATACATGTGTTAAACACTTAGCCTTATCCTTGGTAATGTTTGCATCTATTCAAGGTCAAGTCTCAATCCATTTAAGAACTACTCACATTGATTTTCTTGGGACAAGCAAAGCTTAAGTTTGGTGTTGTGATGACTTGCATCATTTACCTTTTTCTCTTGTCTAAAAAGGACCATAAAAGAGCATAATTTCATTTGATCATTGCAATTCATGAAATATTTGATGAATATTATGGTACATTGCTTTGAAATGGGTTTGTGCTGAATTTTAGGTGAAAAGGGCAACAAAAAGGGAAGAAAACAACAAATCAAAGCTGGGCGTGTGAAACTGACGTGCCACTTGGAACAAACACCATGAAATTGTATGGGCATGGCATGCCAGTATTGATTTCCAGAGAGAACTCTCAAATCCTTTACATGGGCGTGGCACGCCAGAAGTTGGGCGTGGCATGCCAGTATAGCTTTCCAGAGAAGCATGATTGGATCTTTTACATGGGCGTGGCACACCAAAAGCTGGGCATGGAACGCCAATATACTTTTCCAGAAAGCAATGCTGAAGGCCACTAAAGGGGCGTGGCATGCCAAGCCCATCACACACTATGGGCGTGCCACTTGAACTATTGGGCATGGCACACCAATTCATCAATCCAGAAGGGACAACCACTTGGGCGTGCCACTTGGTATCGAAGGCGTGACACGCCAGCTTCAAATCATCACTTAGGCGTGCCACTTGAAGACCTAGGCGTGGCACGCCAAGCTTAAAGGAGCCACATTAAAGTGGGTGTGCCACTTGAGCATCAAGGCGTGGCATGCCAGTACAAGTTTCCAGAGAAGAGGTTAAAGGTCCAAAAAGCTGGGCGTGCCACTTGGTGTCAAAGGCGTGGCACGCCAACACTAAAGAAGGCCAAAGCAAAGCTGGGCGTGCCACTTGGTGTCGAAGGCGTGGCACGCCAGCTCTCAATCCTCACTTGGGCGTGCCACTTGAAGACCCAGGCATGGCACGCCAACACTAAAGAAGGCCAAAGCAAAGCTGGGCATGCCACTTGGTATCGAAGGCGTGGCACGCCAGCTACTGGACCAAGGAAGAATGATGGGCGTGGCACGCCACACACTGGGCGTGGCACGCCAGTTCTATCATCCAGAAAAGATAGTGAAGCACATACAAGGGGCGTGGCATGCCAGACCCTGGGCGTGCCACGCTAGTTCAATTGACCAGAAAGAAGAACCAAGCACACATAATAGGCGTGGCACGTCAGACCCTGGGCGTGCCATGCCAGTTCAACTTTCCAGAGAGGAGAAGAAGAAGGAAAAGGCCTGGGCGTGCCACTTGGGCTCAAAGGTGTGGCACGCCAGGCCAACCAAAGTTTAAGAAGACCCTGGACGTGCCACTTGAAGAGTTGGGCGTGGCGCGCCAAGCCAAATTGGAGGCTGGGCGTGGCACGCCACTTAAACGCCTGTCACACACCAGCCTGAAAGGTCACGTTTATTGAGTTTTCTTTTCCCTCCAAATTGTAATTTTCTTTTCTCTTTTGTATTTTCTTTATTCTAGTGCTAGGAGTAGTATAAATAACCCCTGAAAGTACTGAGAAGGGGTTGTTGTTTTGGGTTGTTGAGTAGTAGCTCTGTTGAAGGATAGTTAGATTTACTTTTCACATTATCTTCTTCCATCTCTTGTACTTTTCTCTTGAGCTATGGTAGCTAAATTCCCTCTCATTGAGAGAGGGAGCTCTGTTGTACTTGATGGATTAATGATAGTGAATTTCTTCTTCTCTTCATCTTCTCTTTGATTTGCTAGAAGAAATTTCGTTTTAATGTTAGTGTTCAATCATCTTGGGACAGAGGTTGAATGCAAAATGGGTTTCATGGGAACCTTGGAAAAGGAAACATGAAACCATGCTAGAAATCCCTTCTCACACTTGAGTAGGATCTGGATTTTGGTGTTTGGATATGGTGACGTATAATCCTCCCTCTACTTGGACCTATGATGATGTGTGATATAATCAGGGACCAAGCATATCTCTCTTCATGAGCAATTAGACCAAAAAATTGGCTATTGATCAAGATCTGAGAGATTGAATCACCAAGGGATTGGGTCCAATCAATCATGATTGCCAAGAGGTCAATGAGTTGCATGATTGAAGATGAGATAAACTGGATTTAATCCAAAGAGAACAACATCTCCTGATCTCAATGAATTCCCCTTATTTTTATCTTCCACCTTCTTTATAGCTTTCTTTATATTCTGTTAATCCCATTCCCATTTACAATTAAGTCATTTATGTTTCTGCACTTTACATTATTGCCATTTTCTTTTTTGCACTTTACTACTTCTCTTTACTTTTGAGTCATTTACAATTCTGCAAACAAAGTCTATATTGCTCAGCTTAACTAATTCACCAATTGATTAAAATTGCTCAAATCTACCAATCTCTGTGGATACGATCCCACTCCACTGTGGGTTATTACTTGACGATAATTTTGGTGTACTTGCCAAAAGAATGAATTCATCATTTTTATATGAGGAGTGAATTCCAGTCATCAATATGGATTTTACAAACCACAAATTATCATCAAGTGTACCGGATTGTACTAAGTAATACCACGGGAGTGGGTTATCGTTTTCACGAGGATTAACGGATTAAGCAAGCAATAGTCAATTGATTATTCTAGTCAGACAATCAAAATTTAGGGTTTTAGAAAACTTTGACATAAATAGTGAAGTAAACAAGGGCAAACAGTAAGTACTGAAAAGATAATATAATTATAAAAGTTAAGGTTTTAGAGATGTTGAGACTTCTGGACCAATACTTTTCACTTTCCACCTTGATCATGCATAGATACATCTATAGCTAATCATTACTAATCAAACCCCAATCCCTTAGTAATTCAATTTCTCTTTAACCAAATTAATCGCTAATCTCTTAGTCAATTACTTAAGAAAAGAGTTGAAGCACGTTCACTGATTTATAAGCCACACAATTCATAGGAATCTCCCCTAGTTGATTCGATATCACTTATCAAGTCTAGTTTCAAAACCTGAAAACTGTGAGAATAAGTTTTATAGCTTAATTCAATTAATTAACATTTCCAAAAAGTTAAAAGAATTCAACTCAGAAGAGAATTGTTTCCCAATACATTCAAATCCTTTGGATGAAGAACGAAAATTTTTTCTTAAGGAAATCCTAATGCATTAATCAAAGGTAGAAAAGCTAGAATATTAGTCCATATAAATCAACAGAGCTCCTAATCTTAACCAAGGAGATTTAGTTGCTCATATCTTCAGAGAAAACCTAAAATTATGAAAAGTAAAAGTGTCGAAGAAGAAAAAAAGGTTGTGTTTTCTCCCCTTAAATACTAACCCTAAACAAATTTAAAATTCAAAACTTAAAACAGAGTCAAATTAAAACAAAAATCAAATCTACTTCATAAGTATTTTCCTCTAACCAAGCTCTGGATCTTTTCTTCTTTGAAATCCTAAATTAATGCTATGATTAGTGGGCTTAAGTTGAGCCTTGAGTGAATCACTTAAGTCTTGAAGAATTGGAGGACTTAGTGGATGAATAAAAGTCCCTCGGAGTTGGCCATATCTCACATTACACAGGAGCTCCTGTACGTTGCACGTGAAGCCTCATCTTAGTCCAATATGGTTTCTGTCTTGATCACGTTGGACATGGAGATATGCATAATGCTCCTTATGGGTTTAATCATGTGTACGCATCTAGCATGCGTACGCATGATTTCCTTTGTTTGCCCAATTCGTGCGTACGCATGATAGATGCGTACGCATGAATCCCTTTGATTCTCTCTTCACGTTGCACGTCTGGAGACTCATGTTGCATGCCACTATTATCATGCGTACATATGCCAGATGTGTACACATGATGCCTTCTTTTGCTCTAGCCGTGGCACGCCTCACTACCCACGTTGCACGGCCAAGCAATGTGTTTGGCCTCAATTGCTTTCTATTTAGCTTAGCCGTACCACACCTAGATGCCCACGGTGCACGACTAGCTTTCCTCATCAATGGGTGTCCAAGGAGCTCTTTGTTTTATTCAAGAACTCTCTGAGTTGCTTTTCTTTCTTGTTTTTCTTGCTTAAAGTGCTTTCTGGCCTCCTTTTTCTCTTTGATCTTTTCCAATTCTCTTCCAAATTCTCATGTAATCAAGGAATGCACACTAACTCATAGTATTGCTCATTTAACCATGAAATCATTACTTATCTTGCACTAATTCTTAGTTTATTGAATGAAATTTTAAAGATGCAAACATATCAGGTGAAAGGGGGTCTTTTTTCTCCTCGGCAAGCTGAGCTCTTTGCCTCTACTATTGATGATTGTGGTCTTTTTTATCTTCAATTGATTGGCAAAAGCTATACTTGGTATAGAAGAAATCAAAATAGTACTAATATTGCTAAAAAATTGGACAGGGTCTTGAATAATGAAGCCTAACTTTCTCTCTTCCCTGATGCTTATTCAGAGATTCTTAGTAGGCTACACTCTGACCATTATCCAATTTTTGTGTGTTGTAATGGTGCTCGTCTGCCTAAAGGGAAGCGTCATTTCCGATTTCAATCAGCATGGGCCACTCACCCAAATTACAAGGTCATGGTTCAACATTCTTAAAGACATAGAATTAGAACTACTGTTGAAAATTTAAAGAAAGTTCAAGATAGGTTATTGAAGTTTAATGCAAAGGTCTTTGGAAATATCTTCGCCAAGAAAAAAGAGCTTGAAAAACAAAATCAGGGGAGTTCAATGTCATGTGGAAGTGATAGACAGCGTGTCTCTTAGGCTAAAGGAGAAAGAACTCAATGATGATTATAATTGTATTCCCCTTCAAGAAGAACTGTTGGTACCAAAAGTCTCAGGAACAATGGATCAGATTCGGCGATAGAAATACACATTTTTCCATATTTAAACTCTGGTATATAGGAAACACAAGAAGATTTTGTAAATGATGGTTCTTAGTCAACATACCCTAAGGTTTTAAAAATGGAGATTTTGTCTTATTACAAGCAGCTTTTTAGTTCTTTGGAAGATGTTGATTTGAACTGCCTTGGAAATGTTCCTTTGTCCATGCTAAGTCTCAATTCTTGTGGGAAACTTACTACCCCGATTACCTTGGCTGAAGTTAAAGAAGCAGTTTTTGGTATGAATTCTTTTAAAACTCTTGGGCCGGATGAATTTCAAGTTTTTTCTTCAAAAAATATTGTGACACTCTTGGTATAGATGTGTGGAATTTTATGAGAAATACTTTTGATGGAGGCTACACTTGCCCTAAGATAATGGAGACCTTGATAGTCTTGATCCCCAAAGTTGACACTCCAACCTTGATGAAGGATTTCAAACCAATTAGAAGGAAAGAAATCTTTATTGGGGTATCTTAGATTCATTTCACTTAAGCTGGAAAGATATTTGGGAGTGTATATCTCACTCTCAAGTTGGCAGAGTATTTTTCAATGGTGTGATTGATAAGAATTCGAGGAAGACTAGGAAGTTGGAAGGGCAAACCCTTGAACTGAGGCGATAGACTTTGTCTAGTTAACTCTGTTATTTCATCTCTTCTAATCTACTAAATACAAGTCTCCTATTTTCCTTGCTGGTCAACGAACAAGATTTCCTCCTTGATGCGTCATTTTCTTTGTAAGGGCCAAGTGGATGGGAGGGACATGAGCCTTACCTATTGGAAAAATATGGTAATTACCAAAACATTTAGGGTTTTGGGGGTTAGAGATCTAGCTTGCGCTAACCTAGCTCTTTTAGGTAAGCTAGTTTAGTAATTTCTACATTGTCCAAAGAAGCTTTGGGTGCAACTTTTGGTAGCTAAATACAATAAGAATTTGAAACTATTTTTCTTGTTTAATATGATGAAGAGTTCTCAAACTTGGAAGAGTATTTGCAAAGAATCCAATGCTCTTAGGGACAGTTATTCATGGCGTATTGGCCCACTTCAACAGGTTTTATGGTTTGACAACTGGAGAAGAGATGGTACTATAGCAGAGGAATTGAATTATCTCACATATGGGATACAGAGCTTTGTATTAGCGATCTCTAGAGAGATGGTACTTGGAATTTGGTTGATGTTGCTACCCTGCTATCTGATAACTTCAAGTAGCGCCCTTGAGGCCTTTAATCCGAGTCAGGTTGTTAGTGATATGGTGGGTTAGAGTTGAACCTTTTCAACTTTAAAATTGTACTCTTCTAGTAGTGGTTACACATGGTTAAGTAAGTGCATGTTCGGTTAGGATGAGCATGAGGATTGGTTATGGCTGTGGCAGTTATAAATTTCGAAAAAAAATTAAATTTCTGGTTTGGCTTTTCCTTCATGATGCGGTTCCAAATGCTAAATTTAGATTTAAAAGAAACCTTGCAACTTCCAATCTTTGCCGGAGGTGTCAGTTTGTGCCGAAAACCGTTCTGCATTGTTTTAGGGACCACCGAAAGGCTTGAAACATTTAGAAGAAGTTGAATTTTGATCTGCAGCACTTGGACATGGTTTCTTAGATTAATAAATATAAGAATACTAATGTATTTCTATTTTTTGCTTGCTTGTTGTGGATTTGGAAGGATAGGAATAATAATGTGTTCAATTTCAATGAAGTCTGATCCATTGATAAAGTGGTGAGACTTATCTATGCTTCAAACAATGAGCTTCAGAATATTTTTTCAAGAAGGTTCTTCATGCTGCTCATTCCATGAACTTTACTTGGACGACTCCTCCACAAGATTCGGTTAAGGTAAATTGTAAGTATATTTGATGATAGTAGTAAGGCGTGATTTGACCGTGTTATTTGAAATTCAGATGGTTTATGGTTGAGAGGTTGTATGGGATCTTTCTCTTATGTGTGTGTGCTCAAATGTGAATTATTTGTGATCTGGTAGAGATTACTATTATCGTGGGAGGCTAGTCATAGAGATGCTTTTCAGTGAAATTGATTGCTTGGAGGCCTTTAATTTGATTAGTGATAAAAACATGGGAGCACATTACTTGGACAAGGATATGGTTAGCAAAATTCAGAAGATCTTGAAGTGGAAATAGAGGGCTAGTGTTGATCTTATTCAGTGGACTCCCAACAATATTGTTGACGCCATGACGAGATGTGATGTTATAAACATGACCGCTCAAGTTGAGCTCCTGCAGTCTTAGAAAGAGGTTAGAAATTTTTTTTAAGCCAGACATATCGTAATTTGTTCTAATTTTGTCTTTTACTTTTCTTTAATCTCTTATCACAAAAAAAATATAAAAATTATTTAGGTCTATTATTTTTTTTAATATGCCAACACAACATTAAATGTTTTATAAAATCATTTATTTTGGTATACAAATTAAATCCAACACTAAATTTAAAAATCTATCACTTCACTATATAGACTAAATAATGGTTTAGACTAATATAAGAAGAAAAAGATCTTACTTATTAGCAAAAAATGCAAAATGGCAAATTTGGGGGAAGATACACAACTCATATATAATGGGTGCAGTGCACCAAACAAAGCACGCATATTACACTCTCTCTACACTATACCCACAACCCACTCACTCGCTCGCTCACTCACAGAGCCACAAAGTTGCAAGTTGC
>NC_029785.2:62279800-62281942 GCF_000816755.2 Arachis ipaensis
TTCACACACATTGCTACTGCTTTTTCTTTCTTTACTTTGCTGATTCCCCAATTCCATTCCCCATTCACACATTTAAATAAATTAAACACCACCACCACCACCACATTAGCCCTTTTCCTCTGCGCGTGAGTGGAACAAAGTACTATAGAACCATTATTAGGGTTTGAAATGTGGAGGGAGAATGGAACACACTGAATCCGATTCTGCTTCTTCCTCACTTCCCAATGGCGGTGGTGACTCCATCACCGCCACCCAACAAGACCCTCAACTTGCTCCTTCTTCCAATCACGGCACCGACGATCCTCAGCCGTCAGATCTCTATCAAACGGCTAAGGATGGTTCACTCTCGGCTGAGCTTCAGAGTAAGCTGGATTTGAAGGGTTTGGAAGGTGTGGGCGAAGAGGGTGGCGAGATTGGGGATAAAGTTTCAAACTTTGGCCAAGTTGGTGGTGGTGTTGATGATGGGGGTGTTACTAATGGTGACGATGAAGTTGTAAATGGTTGTGATGAGGGTTTTAAAGGTGGTGGTGGTGATGGGGATAACTGGGGGTGGGAGACCAATAGTTGGGAAGAGGAGAATGTCAATGTGGGTCTTGTGGATGGTGATTATGATGGGTTAGTTAATGGATATGTTGATGCTGATGGGGGTGATGATGTTGATGGGGATGAGAAGAGGGAAGAGAAAAATGGTGGTGGTAGGGCACAACACCAGTACCCTTGGAGGCCTGATGCTCAGGATTGTGCATTTTATATGAAGACTGGGAATTGCAAATTTGGAATCAATTGCAAGTTCAATCACCCCATTAATAGGAGGAAAAACCAGGTATTCTTGGCCCTTTTTTGTGCGCTTTCTTGAGGTTTTGCAATTTGTTAGATTTCAGGTTTGGCTTAGGACTTGATTATGTACAATGTTGTCTTTTTGGCCCAATTTTGTTTTGAAGTTGTATTAGGTGAGGTGACATGATGTTATCTATTAACAAAAGGATTTCACAGTTTTCACTATGATAAAAATGGAAGAAAAAGTAATACAGTTAAGAGGGAAATAGGGATATGTGATTGAGCATTTAACAAGGCTTTTGGCCTTTCATGACTGCAAACATGTTATATTTTGTTCACATCTTAAAAGTTTTCTCTAAGATGTTTCAAACATACGTGAAGGCTGTTAAAGAGTGGCCAGCAGAAAGAGAGGAAGAGCAAGCAGAGAGATCAGGACAGACAGAATGCAAGGTTATTATCAAAATTATGCTTCTAAACAAATTTCATTGTAAATTTAGAATTTGCACATTCTGTTATTTAATTGAAAACTTAAACTACATATTCTTAATTTTACATAGAAGGTTGTGGATAAGGATAGTTTAAGAAGGTCTGATCTAGCGAATAATTTTGTATGTTATCAATTTTGGTTACCTTCAAATTATTACGTAGCAATATCTTTTGCAAAGAGATATAAAGATGATAAAATTATATGAATTCCTTTTTCTACACTTGCAGTGGACAAGGAAGGACCTTGTTGTTTTTTTTCATTTATTTTTTTTCATGACATTATATTTGTTCTAGTTCTTTCAGTCAAGCCGCATTCCAGGAAGCATGTGATAATGACATTAGTGACAGGGATGATAGTTTCATATGCAAGATAACAATAATAAATTAATAATTATCTTCATAATTTAGCTTGCATACATCAATATGTAATAGTAGTGGATACGAAAACAAATGAACTGGGAAAAAGCAAAAGAAAAAAGGAAAAGCTTTTTGCACTACCCTATCAATTGTTGAGTTAAAATACGAATGAATCTAAGTCAGGCAGCTTCTTTGGCGTGATTAAATGAATAGATTTTGCTCTTCAGACATAGCTTCTTTCTGAAGTTTTTTTTAAAAGATATGTGAAATGTTCTTAATAAATGTTTTTCTTGGTGTTATGGCAGTATTATTTAAGGTCCGGGGGTTGTAAGTTTGGAAAAGATTGTAAATATAACCATACAAAAGGAAAAGATTTAACAACCGAGGAGGTGGCAGAACTCAATTTTCTTGGTCTGCCTATTCGTCTGGTATGTATATATGAAGCTTCTTTCATATACCATCTTTTATCTGTTTTTACAGCTTCCAAAAACAGTTACCTCTGAAATATTATTCTGGTTGATT
>NC_029785.2:62281967-62297772 GCF_000816755.2 Arachis ipaensis
ATTACATGCGCACCGGCTCATGTAAGTTTGGAGCAAACTGCAAGTTTAATCATCCTGACCCTACAACTGTTGGAGGTTCTGAATCATCTCCAGGGTATAGTAATGGAGGATCTGATCCTTCTTCACGGTATAGTAATGGACGATCTAATACTTCTTCAGGGTATAGTAATGGAGGATCTATTTCATTACATGGTGTATCACAACAGTCTGTGTCAACATGGTCTTCTCCAAGAACAGTAAATGAAACATCTCCTTTTGTGCCAATGATGCTTTCGCCCCCAAGTCCTGATTGGAATGCATATCAGGTATATCCTAAGATTCAATATTAGTAGCCATCTAATAGTGGCTGTTTTATTATACAATAATTTATGCTAGATAGATGATTGACTTTGCCAATGCCCTGTCATGCAATGTTATTAACTTATTGTTATCAGGCTATATATTTATTTCATTTATCTGACTTTATATCATTCTACCGTTGGTTTGAAATACCTTTTATATGGTGAGATATTGTCACCTTGAGTGTTGCAGACATATCAATGCATTAGCAGTGAATGCATACTGGAAAGCTGAATGAGTATTAAGCTATTTGAGGTTCATGAGGCGGACCTTTAGTTGTAAACTTAGAAGTGAATATTCGATTTGTACCTATTACTCTTGACCTGTGAGTTATATAGTGCAATGCACTGAATGCAGTACAGCATGGTCCTTTTTGTTTTCTTTTTTCTCGCCTTCCTAGAGTTAACTATCATGCTGGCTGAACTGTCTGCATCACTCTGACTTGTTTTTGGTTTGTAAAGGCACCTACCTACCTATCTGAGAGGAGTATGCATCCACCTCCACCATATGTCATGAACAATCCAGTGATCGAAACAAATGTTTATATACACCCACAAAAAAGAATTCAAGTTGATGATTTTCCTGAAAGACCTGGTGAACCTGAATGCAGCTACTTCCTGAAAACTGGGGATTGCAAGTTCAAATCCAATTGTAAATTTCACCATCCAAAGAATCGGATAGCAACATTACCTCCATGCAACCTCAATGACAAAGGCCTGCCTCTTAGACCTGTAAGTTGTTGTTATCATCATTTTATGTTAGTTTATACCACTATTTTTCCGCTTGTGTAGAAACTTGAAAATGGTTCTTCTTTCTCAATATTTTTTAACCTATGGTGGGTAAATAAATGTAAGTGCTTTTAAAATTGAATTGACATGGTTGTGTAACCTAGTGATGATCCTGTATCTGGCTTCAAAGATCTAACACCAAGTGACGATGATGGATTAAAGGATTAGTACCTCTAATTTGATAGAGCCATATGCAGTTAGAAGCAATATTTACCTAGTTTCTTTCTATTATGTTTATCATGAAATGCAGGACAAGAATGCGTGCATGCATTACACACGATATGGACTCTGTAAGTTTGGACCGGCTTGTAAGTATGACCACCCCATAAACCCAGTGCCCCCAACTGGTGTTGAAGTTGATGGGATGGGTGGAAATGGAGGTGCTGTTCAGTAACCTCTGTAAGCATCTTTGTCAAGGGACCTTCTTTTTCCTTTGAGCAACTCTTCAATTAGAAGTTGTAGTTTTCTTTATGAACATGATACCCTTCTAAGTTTCTTCCTCTAGTTACAAGCTTTTACGGATTACCAATATATTTATACACATGGCAAACGGATGTTTTTATGTATTTACTAATTTTTTTTTTTTTTTGGACTTGGTATTTACAACTTAAGCATATGTAGTCTCTACTCTCTAGTCTACTTTTTTTTTTTCTTGTTTGTTTACTCGCTTGGTTTTTTGGTGGGTCTTCTTTCAAACTGGATGTGAATGCGGATTACTTTCTAGTTTCCATAAGGTGCCAGATTACAAATAAAATTGATAATTTTCCAAGAGCAACATTTTGGGCATTTGTGAATCCTAACATATACTTGGCTTTAAGACATAGGTGAGTTACTACTACACTTCATGATTTTATAGTAAAACATATATCTTTTAACTTTGAATTAAGTGTTTGTTTAGGTGTAATTATCTCGATAATATTTTTTTTATTTTTTAATGTGTTTGACAAATTTTTAGTAGTAAAAGTAAACGTATTAAAAAAATAAAAGAACATTTTTTTTTGAAAAGTTGTAATTTATATCTTTTTTTAAAAAAATTATTTAAAAAAAAGATGTTTTTATGTAATAAATAAATAAAAAAATACTTTTATATTGTTATATCTAAATATAATTGATAGATAAAAAGATTTTTTTGTATGAGATATTCAAATATAAAATTATTTTTATTTTTTTATAAGATCTTTTAAAAAAAGATATCTCGAAAAAAAGATTTTTTTTAAAAGTTCACTTAAACAAGTTCTAAATAACGGAACTCTTGTAATATATTAATATGGGGGCAAATCACATAACTAAGCCAATGGGAGCAGGAAATTACACAAATCAGCCAAACCGAAAACTGGTTCATAAATTCACCAATGTACATTTCTATATAGTTCGAAATAGCATGTTTTGAACTTGATTTGCATGTAATTCGAATCACCTTGATTCGAATTACATACACGCATACACCTACTAATACGAATCAGTCTGATTCGAATTACACTTTTGCACGAATCCCTAAGTAATTTGAATATGGCTGATTCAAATTACTCACATTCTGGCTCTAATAGTAATTCGAATTGGGGTGTTTCGAATTACACTGGATTCGGCTATAAAAGCCCGTGCACCAATGTTACCCCCTGACTTTCAAAATGCTCTAATTGCACCCTTTAGATTGAGCTCTGTGCGAAATCCTGGTCCTTCCACCCATTTCCGGCGTGACTCACCAGCCGGAGCGCTGAGCTGGCGGTTTGTGGTCCACGTAGGTAGCCTTAAACGACGTCGTTTTGCCTGGAGGTAGCCCTAAACATTGTTTTCAACATCAGGCCTTTCCACAGCCTAGAGTAAGTTCTAACTCATCCACTCCCACCTCATGTATCCTCTCACCCTCCCATGGCTTCACTCTACCATTCTCAAAGTCAAAATCCGATGGTCTTCCTCTCTCTGCAGCCTAGCCCCATTGCATGCCTTCATTCATATTCATGGAACCTTGGGGAGTGATCTGATGCATTGCTGGTTTCGCAAGGTTAAAGGTAGGCGATGGAGGAGCAGCCGAGGCTGTCGTTGTCTAAAAACTAACCCAGCGACCGGAGTCCACAGTGGAAGCATCAGATTCATCACACTCAGGAATGGTGGAAGTAGCCAATTGGTGGCGGCGGGAGGGGCTGGATGGGGCGGATACCGCAAAGAGAGGATGGCGGAACGAATTAAGAGAGGAGACATTGGAGCGGGATTCGAAATCCGCCTTCCTTTTAGAACCCCCGGAGGTTGGGGAAGAAAGAGGAGGGGTAACAGGGGCACTATTGGATATTCTAAGAGGAGGAAGGTTTGTGGGGATGGAGGTGATGTTATGAATAAATGGTAGGAGGAATGAAGAGGGGTTTTGAAGGTTGGGATCAATGCGAGAGGGGCTGGGGAATGATAAGGAAGTTGGGCTAGCATGGTAGGAAGGAACAAGGCTTGGGAACGCTGATGACTGTGGGCTTGGCTGTAGTGAAGAACAACCACTCATGTTTGCTGGAGTTCCTCCAATCTCACCTTGCGGCCTCTTGCATCCCTGTCATCAAAACACAGATCTCAATCAAGATTTCTAGGGTGAAACTAACGGAACATAATCAATCATCTAGAACTATTACAATGACACCTGATCTTAGATTAACACTACAAAATCTAGTTAGATCGCAAGCTTCCAAGGTCAAATCAACTTTTTAGCAAGATTAGAAAGCGGATCAACAAAGCAAGCAAGAAAGAGCAAGTAGATCTGAGAGGAAGAGAAGTAGAAGAAGAAACTTTGCGGTAGGTAGTACCGTCCTCTTCTTAACAAGCAATGGAAGTACCCTCTAGGCAAAATGGCGTCGATTAAGGCTGCCTACATGGACCACAAACCGCCAGCTCAGCGCTCCGGCTGCTGAGTCACGCCGAAAATGGGTGGAAGGACCAGGATTTCGCACGGAGCCCAATCTGAAGGATGCAATTAGATCATTTTAAAAGTCAGGGATAACATTGGTGTACGGGTTCAATCTAAGGGACCATTTTGGAGATTTACTCAAAGTAAGGAACCAAGTCAACTTAGATCCGAAAAGAAAAGAGTGTGTTAAAATTAAGGATAATTCTACAAGAAAGATATTTTTATATGAAGAGAATGAAAATAAGTGTATAAATTTATTTTAAAAAATTAATAAAAATAAAATAACAAAGTTTTTTAGATAAATATTTAATTATTTATAAGAGTGAATCTTGATCTTTTTAGCATTCATTTTTCTTCTTCACCATAATATGCACCTAAAATTAATATGACTATGTATATGTTGTACTAATTTTCGAAATACCCTAATTATACCCTCCAGATATGTTGAGACATTGTTCCACTTTTTATCTCCTATTTTTATTATCTTTTGATGAAAGAGTTTCTTCATGTAAAAAAAATTAGAAAACTATATCTAGTGTCTAATGTAAAATACAAGAAATAATAAATAAATAATAAATTAGCGCCTAACATAACAATGTATCAGACTATAAGTTCACATTTATTTATTTCTTTCCAGTGTTATAATTTACAAATACAATATCTTGTAAACTTTCAACAACCAAAAAAAAAAAAAAAAGAAAAGAAAAAAGAAAACTTGAAAAGAAAACAAGATAAATTGAAAAAAAAAAGGTTGAAATGCTAAAAAGCAGGATCACAACAATTGGGGATTTTTTCAAGAATCTGGTCCCCGTAAACCAACATCTAGGGTTTGTACAAGGATCCCCTTTCCTAATAGTCGTTCTCGGAATCCAATTCCCTTGTCACGCCTTCTTGGATTATTAACCGCAGCAAAACCACTTACTCTGCATTAAAATATCATTTCAGAAAATCAAACAAAATTAAAAGCTCATAATAAGAACCATAGGTGTTCTTTGAAGATTTTATTACCTTTTGCTTTTGGGGATGTTTTGTGTAAGCAACAGGCTTGTGAGGTGCATTATATTTCTTTTCTTGGGTGGCAAGTTTCTCTCTTGGGAGATTTTTTGCAATCTTCTTCTCATCTCTTGCTTTATTGAATATCACTGTGAAACCTTCTGCTGTTGCCGGATTGTTCACGTCCCACTCTCCGAATTTTGGCAATGGCCTACCTCTTTCTTGCTGAACAATTCAAGGATTCAAAAAATTTTAATGGAAACAAAAACCATAAATAATTAAGAGACAAGAAGGAAGTTTCTATTGAATTCTTAACTCATGGGCTTATAACCCACATTGACTATATATATATGTTTTATCGGTAAAAACTCACGTGTACTTGTTTATTATCACACACCGTATATATTAATTATCTGAATTTTAAAATAACTATCGATTTGGACAAATTTGTAGACTTGAAAACTAATGTATCTAAACAAAAAAAAGAAGCGAAGCAAGGATTGTGAATTGTACCGTGGCCATGGATGCTGAGAATCAGACGAAAAAGATGATAGATGTTGAAAGAGTTTAGAAGAGAAGAGAAAGCAAAGAACAATTGAATGGATTCTGGTGATACAGAATAATGGTTAAGTATATAAATGTTTAGGAGAGAGAGAGGGAAAGAAGCAAAGGAAGAATAACAAATCGCTTTGTTGGAACTTGAAAGAACAAGTAAGCCGTACGCGTAATTGTTCATAAGTTATAACCCATAAGGCAGAAAAAGAAAACAGTATATAGTGTTTGTTAGTGCGCGCCGTTGCTGCTTTTTCTAATTTTAGGTTCAGTTGTTCAGTTTAATTTCTGTTTCCAGGCAAGTATCCATGACAACCTTTCACACTATATTTTTGTTACTGTTTTTATTGTTTTTCCTTTTCCTTTTTTTTTTAAAGAAAGCAATAGGACCTCATTTTATAGTAATTTCAGTTTATTCTCAGTTTTATTTTATTTTATTTAAATGAAGACAAAATTACTATTTTAAAGATGGTGAATTCTACCATGTAGAAGAAAGATTCCTTCTATATGTGTAGAAATGTGTTGTCCTGTTTTGAGTAAAACAAGTGTCTAGAGAGAGAGTACAATTATAAGTATAGTGGGAGACAAAAGCTGATATGTGGACCCCACTGCAATGAATTAATTTTTTCAATAATTTAATAATGTAAAGTTGATTAGGTATTAATGATGAATGATAATGATGGGCTGTTTTTTTTTTTTTTTTCTGTAATGGATTTAAGTTTTTGGGCCAGGCAATTTTTTTCCTCTGGATTTGGGTCTTAATTGAATTATTTTTATGAAAAACCAAAATAATAAACATAATATCTTATGGATTTGGGAGTTATTTAAATTTTTTTTTGTTTGGGTCTTAATTAATTTTTTTTGTGTAGATGTAGGTGTTGATTGATTTTTTTTTTATGAAAAGTGGACACTTTTTTTTTGTCATAAAAGATGTATTTTTGTGTTCTTGAAAATATTAGTTTAGTGTTTTGCACATATTATTTTTATTCTAATACTATTAATAATCTTATTTTTAATAATGTTTTAGACTATAATCATTCATTAGTTGTGATTTTATTATTAGTTATATGGTTAATTTTGTAGTAGGTAAATTAATCATTAGTTATATGGTTAATTTTTGTAGTAAGATACATAATTTACGTTATAAAAAAATTATAATAGTGTACAAGAATAAAATGGTTTAGCATTTAGAATTTAATTTTGGTTCGTTTAGGGTTTATTTTGATGATAATATATTTGGTACGTGATAAAATTTTTGTATTGTAACAATTGTAAATCGATGATAGAATTTAGTGTTTAATTAGAATTCTTTTCATAAAACCTTCGTAAAAAATTTGAATATATTTAGTTAATATAGTTGTTAGAATTTCAAAATATAATTTATAATTTTTACTAAAAAATGAAATATGTATGTATTTTTCATGAGTATTTTACTAAATGGCATCATGTTATTTAACAAGTTATATTCATGCTTGACAATAAATAATTTATTGACGTAAAAACGATCACAAAAAGAATATGTTAGATGAATGTTAATTTAGAATGATTCATATATATATATATATATGTGTGTGTGTGTATGTGTGTGTATGACCGGAAAGATTAAAATGAGGGTAAATCACATAAACAAATTGAATGTGTTCTAAATTTATATGAATGTCTAAAATGCAAAACGGTTATATGAATTTATTACAAATTTTTGTCAAAATCATTAAATCTAAACCCAAGAATTTGATTTACTTTGAGTGTGGTTCGATTATTATAATTTCGATTTATCTCCATAAAATCTCCATAGAAGCTGCTCCTATTAAATTGAAGCTATTGACTTTGTTTTACCTAAATTAAATCGAATAGATTCGATTTACATGAGATAGTCTTCACTAAAATATTTTTTCATAGTAAATTGATTCCAATGAATTCCATTTACTAATACACCTACTAATTCGAATCACATGTAATTGAACATTCATGTAAATTTGAAACTCGTTCTGTTTATTTATGTAATTTATCCTTAAAATGAATGTTGTCACTTTTATACATTAAATTAGTTAATATAGAGATTAAGTAGAGTATTATCTATTATTGGATATGATATGATATCATTCTTTCATGATTCATTTAGGTGAATTTTATTGCAATTTTTTTTCTTTTTTTTTATATTTAATTCGTTCTAAAATTATGAAATGATAAGTACTGTTATAAAAATGAATCCTTTAAAAGATGAGCCTTATAAAAATTTTTTAAAAAATAATTATGTACTTTGTATTCATAATATTTAAATAAAGTCTAACATATTAAAATTGGATTAAAAGTCATTTAAATTCTTTTTGTTGTTTCATTATTTTTAAACTTATGAATAAAATGGTTTAGTTATTCAAATTTATTGTTACTTGATTTAGGGTTTAGTGTAAGATGCTTTAAGATTTAGGTTTTAGTGTAGAAAATTTTAGAATTTAGAATTTAGAAATATATTGTTTAGAATTTAGGGTTGGATGGTTTAGAGCTCAAGATTGGATTAGTTTAAGTTTTATGATTAAGAAATCAGGATTTGTTGTTTATTATTAGAGATTAAAATTAGATGGTTTAAGTTTTTCATTCTAAAATTGGATTGCTAAATATTTTAATATTTAATGATAAGGGGTTTAGTGTTTACGATTGACATTTTTGATAAAATTTAAAAAATAGATACAGTGTTGATGATTATATTTTTTATACTTAACAATGTTAATTTAGTTGTTAATTCATTTATGTGTAGGTTAATTTAATGATAACGTAAATTATGTGTAGGTTACTAGTTAATATGAAAAAAATATTTAAGTCATTGTTATTTAAATTTTTATTTGCTAGTAAATTATTTTTAAAATAAAGATACGGTGAATAATTGAATTTGTAAAAAATTATTGTTTTATTGGTTAGAATGGTTATTTGAATTTAAAGAAAAAAAATGGCCTGGCCCAAAAACTTAAATCCATTACAGAAAAAAAAACAAAAACAGCCCATCATTATCATTCATTATTAATACCTAATCAACTTTACATTATTAAATTATTAAAAAAATTAATTCATTGCAGTGGGGTCCACATATCAGCTTTTGTCTCCCACTATACTTATAATTGTACTCTCTCTCTAGACACTTGTTTTACTCAAAATATGACAACACATTTCTACACATATAGAAGGAATCTTTCTTCTACATGATAAAATTCACCTTTAAAGATTTGATATTCTATTAGAAATTGTGTATATGGAGAGTAGTGTTCTTAAGCTTGACGAAACACATCAAGCCAAGACAATAAAACAACACCAAACCACCTTACAAAAACAAACAAGCAAACGGCCCTAACCAACCGAGCAAAAAACCAAATGTCCATCCGGATACTCTATCCCGAAGATAAAAAAAGGCTAAAAATCAAAACAAACATCAAAAGACTTCGGATCATAAACACCAAAAAGACTATTATCTATGTCCTCAACTGTTGAGCTTCTCTCCTGCAAAACTAAGATAAAATTCGCTTACTAAAACTTCGTCACTCTCTTCCTTCTTCTGTCCCTTGTGGTTAAACTGGTATCCTCCGTAGTATTTCTCCCATCCCGATTCTTCCTAATGTAATCCACAACAATCTCATCATCGCTGCAAGTCAGATTAGGTTGCATGGGATTCTATTCTCCAAGTTCTGGTAGTTTTACTTTCAAATTCGTCATCTTCACTTTCACAAGATACCTCTTCCTCTATCTCTATCTCACTTCTCTCTTTCCTAGTTTCTTCTCCCATGTCCAGTTTCACTATTCTTCCTCCTTTTGTGTCTTTGTCTTTTCTTGTTAAGTTATTTTTGATTGGTTGTTATTGATATATAAATTTGTTCGGATAGAAACATATTAATATTATTATTATTCAAAGACAATGAATATCCTTTTCATCTCTCGATCGCCTCCGGATTGTACTGTCCTAGGTGCGGACATTGTGACAACTTAACGACTCCACTGGGATACTCTTTGTGGGTTAAGCCTTATATTAATCTCTTATTTTTTGTTGTTTGATTTCATTTGTTTTTTTTTTCTTTTTGAATATCTTCTATGTTAATCCGTGTGTATATTACTTGTACATAAATTGTTTTATTATTTTCACCGCATTTACTCACAGGCTTTAGCTCAACTCCTATAATATAAAGAGATAAATAATGATGTTTTGTGAAATCTTCGATTTTTGTATAAGCACATAAAAATCTATCGTTTAAATTTAACACTCCTTTCACATTGTATATACAATCCTAGAACCTTTCTATAGAATTTAATCGTTGTACCTCATAGAATGATTTTTTTTACTATGTTCATCAATACTAATTTTTATTTCACTTTCATTGCTTATGCATTGTCCAATTTTGTAAATATACCATCAAATGTTTAACATGGATAAGGATAATGCCCCTTAGTCAATTATTATAGTTATTGAAGAAAAAAAGAATTATAGCATAATCTTTAGAACTTCCAAGATTAGATTTGAATACTTTTGGAAATGTCCCTTGGTTAATTTTGAATACTATTTGGTTGTACCAATGTGATTGTTTTTCAATAAGAGAAATGATGATATGCAATTTGGACCTAGTATTATTACATTTATTCACATTTTTATTCATTTACATTAACATCTGCATATCATTTATTACATTTGAAAATACAAAATAAACAGAAAAAGGTGTCGTTACAACATCCTTACCGAATTGGTTTGCAATCAAAGATTACAGATGAACTAGGACATACTTAAGAAGAAATTAAAGAAGAAATGAATAAGATGAAAGAACATAAATAGTAAAAATTTTGGAAATTTTGCAATAGATAAGCACAAATAGAATCCCTGTAGTAATAGGTGGAGAACAAACAAATGTGTCACAGTACCCATCTAATCTTACATATCAAGGAATTATTATCATTTTTCTAACTACCCAGTATTATCCGAAAATGACAATGTGTTAATTCATTTGCTCTACTCAAGATTTAGGGACAATATTTCGTAAATGGGCATGATGTTAATATTTCATTGTTTAAATAAAATACATTTGAAATTTATTTTCCTTTCTAAATTTATTATTACCTTCAAACTTTCTCACTGTTTATTCAGATATTTTATTTTTATCCTCATTTCTTTTTCTCATCCTTTATCACTAGCCTAATCTTGCATTTTTCATTATTTTTAATTTTTCTCCATCCATATACAAATTTTCTTGTACAAATTATATTTACTAGCAACCAAACCATCTTGTTAACAAAATTGACAAAGATTGTCAAGATAAATTGGAGTTATTTTTAAAATTGAAGTGGTTGACAGAACAAGAGGTCGATTGAGATGATCAATTAAGAAATAAAGAGAAAAAAAGGAAGTTAAGATATCAAAGCAAAATAAAATTAAAAGTTCTCTAATCTAGAAAATCAAAAGGCTACAAAGACAAGTATAGAACAACCGAAAAAAAATGAAAGAAGAGCAAATAAAAAAAAAGAAACATAATCATCAAGGAAGTGCTTACACAATGTACCTATTTTTTGTAAGGACTTCTCTTATGCCCAATGTCACACAAACACTGAGGATAACCATTATATATAGCAAAATGGCCAAGCATATTAGATCTCATTTTGCTTCCTGTTATATTCATCCGATCCCAGAAGATCATTTTTCGGTGGCTGGAATCTACTATTCGTTGGACTGAAATTCATGAGAGGCCTAAACGTTATCTTTTCAATCGTTACCCATGTTCGTCATTGGATCCTCACCGTTAGATGGTCCAAGGGCTGCTGGTTGATGCTTCCTTCCCTAAAGCCAGTGGTGCATCTTTAACCCTCTAACCGTGGCGTTCTTCACTTAATATACCATTCACCGTGCACCATGAAGATGACAACTTTTGCTTCTCTTTCTTCTTCTTCTTCTCTCCCACTTTTCTCTGGCACTTGATTGTGTATATATATGTGTGTCTCGACCCTAACTAGGGTTTCATCCCCTAGTGGGTGCTTAAATAGAAAAAAATAAAAAATAAAAAAAAGAAATGGAAAAAAAGAAAAAAAAAATGATAGACAATAATTCAAAGAATATGACATTTTAAATGAAGTTCTAAATCGCAATTTCAGTCAACATTTTCAAGGTTTGGTTGGAAATGATCCGAATTAGAAGTAGGCTTTTAGTGTTGCCATTCTCAAAAAGTCTATCGGATGGAATACTCATTTTCTCTTTTACCTTTGTCTCTATGATCATTTTGTATCAGTTATCTCATTAATACCCTATTTTCTTACTTCAATATGCTTTTTTTATTTTGATACTAAAATGTACAAATGTCACAAAAAATTCTGCACTTTTCAAAGGAAATACAACGGAGATAACATGTTCCTTTCTCAAAATAAAATTCAAGAGAAAAAGAAAAGAAATGCTCTAAGTTCATTCTTCGTTAATGTGATAAGGATGTGTATATAAAAAAAAAAAAAAGAAACAACAATAACTAACAATAATTATGCATCAATATCTTTCATGCAAAACTCACTTGAACATATTGAGTTATGTTTTTAAAACTCATCATCGTACCGTCATCCATAAGTAGTTTATTTTATTAATGGATAACCTATTTTCTCAGGCACCCGTCCTATTGACACTAAGGCCCGTTTGGAAAATTCTATAAGTAGCTTTTTTTAACTTTTGACTTATGAAAAGTGGTAGTATTAATGTCTGGTGAAATTTTCAAAATTAAATTGCAACTTTCTAAGAAGCTATTTTGGAGCTTATAGAGAAGTTAAAAAAAATGACTTCTCTCATAATACTTATACTTTTCATTACATTTTTATAAAATAAGCACTTTTAGAGTTAAAAATCCAAATACAAAATAACTTATTTATAAATTACTTTTAATAGAGTCATTTATTGTTTAAGTTATTTTATCAAAAGGAGCTTAATTAAGTTGGTTATCCAAACTGGACCTAACTCGATAGTATTTAGCCTGTCTTTTCATTTCTATGGGGGCAATTTGATGCGGACTTTAACGATCCACAATTCGAAAAATGTACTGAATTGTATCAAATAATACTATGGTAATGGATTATCGTTTCTACGAATATTAGTGGATTAAGCAACAATGATTAGTGAATTATTCTAATTGGACAATTCAAATTTTGAGTGAGATTTATTTAACATTGTAAACTAGAATTTAAATGACTTGACGATTAAGTAAATAAAACCAATCAAAATGACAAAAATCTAAATAACAGAAAACTAAATCAACTGAAAGTAGTAAATGAAACCAATCAAAATGACAAAAATCTAAATAACAGAAAACTAAATCAACTGGAAGTAGTAAAGAGCAAGAAAGTAATCAATGTAAATGTGCATCCATTAAAGACAATTATAAAGCAAGATAAAGAGAGTAATGATAGTGAGAGCATTGGGGTTCAGAGATGTTAAATTTTCAAGAGCAATAAATCTTATCTCCTCCTCAATCATGTAACTATTGATCTCTGGCAAATGATAAGTAATTGAATCTAATTTCTTAGTAATTCAATTTCTCTTAATTTAATCAATTGCCAATTTCATGTTCAACTGCTCATGAGAAGAGATAAAGTACATTCTCTGATTTAGCACTACACAATTCTTGAGATCTAAAAATGGTTGATTCAATGTCACTTATCAAATCCAATTTCATGATCATAAGAATTGAGAAAGTGTGTGTTCAAGCTTGATTCCTCTGATTCATTCTTCTAAATGATCATGAAACCCACTTCAGAGTCAAACTATTTTCCAATAGATTTGAATCCTTGAGATGAAGAACAACATTCTCCCTAAAGAAACAATTAATACAAGAATTAAAGTAGAGAATCAATCACATTAATCTCTTAAAATTCAACAGAGCTATTCTCCCAATGGAAGAGAGCTAGTGACTCATGATTCCAAAGAGAGTTACAGAAATGAGTATGAAGTAAAGTGTGTCAAAATTTTTCAGTCAAGAAAAGAGAGAAGATCCTAATTAAAAGAAAAACCTAATTTAAAAAATCACTCTTTGCCGCTTCTCCTCTGTACGCCGCCGGCCGCCGTCAATAATTCTTCTTCGCTACTTCTCGCCGGAGCTCATCGGTGGTTCGTCGGACCTCTGCCTCTTCGAGTCTTCACTTTAATTCGCGACTTTGTCTCTCTGCCTCGACCTCCCATTCTTGCCGCCGGAGTATCTCTCTTTTTTGGTTCTCTTCTTCTTTCGTCGGTGGCTCACCGGAACTCATCAATTGAGGTAAGTCTACTCTTTACCTTTGGTTCTGAGTTATGAGTTTTCTCCTGAGTTTGTTACCTGGGTTTTTTCTATTTTGTAGATTTGTTCAGTTTTTTTTCTTCATTAGTATACTTTGGACTTCTTCATTTCAATGGATTGAAAATGTGCATATTTTAAAATCTCTCAGTATTAAACTCTTCATTTCAATGGATCCTGCTGTAAGTTTCTACTTTACTGTGGTTCACTTTTTGATTGGTTAGGACTTAATTTATTTGTATGAATTGAATGGAAAATTGTTGTTCTAATTATCTGTTCTTCTTCATTGTGGTTCACTTTCTAATGTATGAATATAATCTATGGTATCTGAACTGTATTGTCAATGTCGTGGATCATACCCCTAGTACATTCAATATGTTGAGCTTTGATTGGTTTACCAAAAGAAATAATATGGATTTTTGTTCATCTCCTTTAATTTTTCTTTTGGTGTATGTGATGAGTGTTGCCACCAAAAGTTTAGAAAAGTAATTATTATTTACAATGGAAGAGATTTTATTATTTACAAATGTTACTCATATTATTTAGAAAAAAAATAATTTTTAGACTAAAAAATTTAATTTAAAAAAAAAGGTAAAAATTTGGGTTTTGTAGGTAAAAAAATTAATTTTTCTATAAAAATTGGTTTTTGGGTGTAAAAATCAAAATTTTGGTATAAAAACCAGTTTTTTGATGTAAAAATTGGGTTTTTATGTAAAAACTGATTTTTTTAATTTAAAACCGGTTTTTCTATATAAAAATCGATTTTAAATTTTATTAACCGGTTAATAACCGATTTTATCATGTAAAACTAATTTGATTAATTAACCAAGATTATATTTTCGGTTAACCAAAAAACTGGTTTGGTTTTTGGATTAAGCAAACCATGAACACCCCTACTTAAATGTCCTATATCGGTAGGGCTGGCAATGGGTAAGGTAGCTAGGGTAGGGTTTGGACCCTACCCTAACCCTAACCGCGGGTTGAAAATTTCATTAAAATTCTACCCTACCCTACTCGTAGGTTGAGAATCTCTCAACCCTAACCCTACCCGCACCCTAAAGTTCTAAACCCTACCCGCAAAAATATAAATTTTTTTCAAAACAAATATAAAATTCAATCATTCCAAATTTCATACATATTAATAAATGCTCTAAATTACTAAATTAACTAACTAGTTTAGTAGTTGATCACTTATTGCAAGTCATTATACGAGAGAGATTGTGGTTCAACTCTTACCTCCTCACTATATACCTAATTTTTATAAAATGTATGTTATATATGGAGTGCGGGTAGAATAGGATAGAGTACGGCCGTACTCTACCCTACCCGCAGATATACCCAAATCGATCTTTACCCTACTCGCAGCGGATTGGATAACCTACCCTAATCGAATGGATTAGGTATCTGCAGATAGAAATATGTATTGTGAGTCCTATATATCAGTTAGCTATGTTTGAGAAATATGAAAGGAGTCTTTAAATATGAGAACGAGTCCTAAATCAATTGGGTTAAGTTAGAAAAGCTTGAAAAGAGCGCTTATATTTAAGAGCAAGAGCAACGTGTGCTGGAAGTCCAGTGGACTTTCTTCCATGGTTACCTTCGATGTCCTGTTTTGTTTATTGGTTCGATGCGAACCGACCACTTTTCAATGAGTTTGACTGTCTTTGACTGGTTCAAGTACATAACTATCCTAATTAGAATTGATTGTCCGATATTAATAATTGTCCATAGATATCCACCTTTTCTGTGGACAATTTAATGAAGATCTATAGCAAGAATATGGAAGGATCGGGTTTTTTTTTTAAACGAAGGTGAAGAGACTCATTGTCATCCAGACATAAGACTAAAGAAATTCTTGAAGGATTATTCATTTGTTCTTGCCGTTTTAGTGAGATTAGAGAGGCTTTCGAAAAGACTACTCATTTGTCTAGACTTTTTAGATCCTAGATTTGGGTTTTGTTTTGTTTTAAAGATTTAACTAATTT